>NC_057800.1:154229819-154245712 GCF_018294505.1 Triticum aestivum | reverse complement strand
CGTGGCGGCGATGCAGGGCTTCCGGGGAGCTGTGGAGCGGTGGGGAGGAAGAGGGGGCTGTGGCGGAGCTTCTGAGCTAGTCGGGGGAGCGAGGGGTGGCCGGAGACGACTGCTGTGGCGAACGGCGGCGACGGTGGTGTTCGGCCGTGTGAGAGAGAGAGCGAGGAAGAGGAGGGGAGAGCCGGGGGAGAGTGAGAGAGAGCAGGGGGGATCGGGACGGCCTGCGGGAGTCGTCCACGCGGCCAGGAGCTCGTCGGCAAGCAGGAGGTGGCCGCGCGGCCGTGCGCGTGCGAGCACGCAGCAGCTTCGGGGCGAGGGGAGGAAGACGACGGAGGGCTGCAGTGGTGGGCCGGGCCGGCTGCTGGCTGGGCCGGCCAGCTGGCTGGGCCGCATAGTGGAGGAGCCCAGGTAAGCTCCTCCTGTTATATATTTTTCTGTTTTTCTAATTTCTGACATTTGTTTTGATTTAAAAAATATATTAAATCATTTATTTAAGTTATGCCAATTTTTGCAGGAGCTATATATATTATTCCAGAGCTCTTTTATAAATGGCATAATATTTGGGCATATATTAATATATATAATTAATATATTTCCAATGCAAATACTTATGCATTAATTCCAAATGCCCAAAATAAATGTCCATGAGCCACTAAAAATATTGGTTTGATTTTTATCTCTGTCCAATATTTTCAGAGAGCAACATGAGCATTTTCTTGGACCCTTTTGGAGAAATTTTTATTTGGGTCATTTTCAAAATGATTCTGAGGGTTTCACAGATCCCCATTTCAAGTTTCTGATGAAAGAGTAAACATGATGCAACACTCTAATGCATGACTAACTAGGATGTGACAACTCACCCCCACTCAAAAGAATCTCGTCCCGAGATTTGGGTTCCTCCGGGAAGAAGGCGGGATACTCGAGTCGAAGACGATCCTCCCTTTCCCAAGTTGCTTCATCCTCAGAATGGTGCGACCATTGAACTTTGAGAAACTTGATGTTATGACGTCGCGTGGTACGTTCGGCTTGATCGAGGATACGAATGGGGTACTCTCGATATGTAAGATCATCTTGGAGATCAAGCGTTTCGTGGTCCACTTCACGGATAGGATCCAAAAAGCAACGTCTGAGTTGAGAAACGTGGAAGACATCGTGGACTCTGGAGAGGTGCGGAGGTAGTTCCAACTGGTAGGCAACTTCTCCTCGTTTGGCAAGAATGCGAAAAGGTCCAATGTAACGAGGAGCCAATTTGCCTTTGATACCGAAACGATGGGTTCCCTTCAGAGGGGTGACCCGAAGATAAGCCTTCTCGTCAACCTCGAAAGTCATAGCCTTATGTTTTCGGTCATATTGACTCTTTTGACGAGATTGGGCTGTTTTCAACTTTTCACGAATGATGCGAACTTGTTCTTCTGCTTCCTGAATCATATCCGGGCCAAAGAATTGTCTTTCCCCGGTCTCTGACCAGTTAAGGGGTGTTCGACACCGTCGCCCATAGAGAACTTCAAAAGGGGCTTTACCCAAGCTAGATTGATAGCTGTTCTTGTAAGCGAATTCGGCAAATGGAAGGCACTTCTCCCAGTCCATTCCGAAAGAGATAACAGAGGCTCGAAGCATGTCTTCTAGAATTTGGTTGACGCGTTCCACTTGACCACTTGACTGAGGGTGGAAAGCGGTGCTAAAGGAGAGACGGGTTCCCATAGCATTTTGGAAGCTTTCCCAAAATCGAGAGGTGAAAAGACTTCCTCGATCCGAGTTAATTTCCAAAGGAACACCATGGAGAGACACTATTCGGGAGATGTACAAATCTGCCAGCTGACTAGCGGTTATACTCTCACGAACAGGTAAGAAATGAGCTACTTTGGAAAGACGATCGACCACGACGAAAATAGCATTATTCCCTCTCTTGGTCCTGGGAAAACCGGTAATGAAATCCATACCAATTTTATCCCATTTCCATTCAGGAATAGCTAAGGGTTGAAGGGTGCCAGCAGGCCGTTGATGCTCTGCTTTTACACGACGACAGACGTCGCAATTAGCAATATACTGAGTAATTTCTCTCTTCATCCTAGTCCACCAGAACCTCTGGCGTAGGTCCTGATACATCTTAGTACTACCGGGATGAATGGTGAGAGGAGATTCATGAGCCTCCTTAAGGATCAACTGCCGTAGATGCTGGTTCTTGGGAACCACTAGACGGTTCTCAAAGTACACAACACCATGATCATTAGTGGAGAAACAACTAGCACCTCCGCTAGCAATGTTCTCTTTGATTTTAGATATTCCCTTATCTCGCTTTTGGGCAGCGATGATTTGATCCGTAAGAGTAGGTTTTGCTACCAGGGTGGAGAGAAAACCTTGAGGAACAATGTGAAGGTTAAGCTTCCGAAATTCCTCATGGAGAAGCGGTTGACTTTGTTGTAACATCAGGTTGTTACAATAAGATTTACGACTTAGCGCATCAGCCATGACGTTGGCTTTCCCTGGGGTGTAGGTTATTCCTAAGTCGAAGTCTATGATCAATTCAACCCAACGTCTCTGCCTGAGATTCAAATCCGGTTGGGTGAAAATGTACTTCAGGCTTTGGTGATCAGTGAATATTTCGCAACGATTACCGAGGAGGTAATGTCGCCAGGTCTTAAGTGCATAGACTACGGCTGCAAGCTCTAGATCATGAGTAGGATAATTCTCCTCATGTGGGTGCAATTGCCGTGAAGCGTAAGCAATTACGTGTCGATCTTGCATAAGAATGCAACCTAGTCCTTGTCGCGAGGCGTCGCAGTAGATAACGAAGTCCTTGGAGAAGTCTGGCGGTACCAGTACGGGAGCAGAGGTCAGGCGTCTTTTTAGTTCCTGAAAGCTGTGCTCACATTGTGGAGTCCATTCGAACTTCTTATCTTTCTTGAGGAGTTCGGTTAGAGGTTTGGCAACTTTGGAGAAGTTCTCGACAAAGCGACGACAATAGCTCGCTAAGCCCAGAAAACTCCGAACTTGCTTGACCGATTCAGGTGGAGTCCAATTAAGGACGGCTTGAACTTGTTCAGGGTTAACAGCAATACCTTTACCAGATATTACATGACCCAGATAGGTCACTTCTGGCAACCAGAATTCACATTTAGAAAATTTGGCATAAAGGCGATGCTCTCGAAGTTTCTGCAACACTAGCCTTAGATGTTCGGCATGTTCTTCCTCGTTCTTGGAATAGATGAGTATGTCATCGAGATAAACTACGACGAATTTATCCAAATACTCCATGAAGATTGAGTTCATTAACCGAGAAAAGGTGGCTGGAGCGTTGGTTAAACCGAAGGACATGACGGTGTACTCGTATTGGCCATAACGAGTAACAAAGGCCGTTTTAGGAATGTCCCCGTTTCTGATTTTGATTTGATGGTAGCCCAACCTCAAATCCATCTTGGAGAAGACTGAGGATCCAGCGAGCTGACCATACAGATCGTTGATCCTGGGAAGTGGATATTTGTTCTTGATTGTGACCAAATTGACAGGTCGGTAATCTACAACCATCCGGTCCGTACCATCCTTCTTCTTGACGAATAGGACGGGGCATGCCCATGGAGATGAACTAGGGTGGATGAAACCCTTTTTCAAGGATTCATCGAGTTGTTTCTTAAGCTCGGCTAGTTCTAGTGGTGCCATCTTATAGGGTCTTCTAGCAATCGGAACGGTTCCGGGGATGAGGTCGATTACGAACTCAACCTCCCTGTCAGGTGGAACACCTGGCAATTCCTCTGGAAAGACATCCGGAAAGTCACAGACTACCGGTACGTCCTCAAGGTCTGGCAAAGGGCTGGCGTTAAGAGAATATAATTGTCGCTTGGCTATTCGGGTCAAGACATTGACTATCTTCCCCGAAGGATGGGTGAGTTGAACAGTCCTAGAGAAGCAATCAATTTTGGCTTGATGAGCTGACATCCAGTCCATACCCAAAATGATATTAATATCTGAAGATTTAAGGGCTATCAAAGATGCGAGGAAAACAAGTCTGTCGACTTGGATTTCATTTCCATGGCTTACTCTAGAGGTTTGCCATTTGGATCCCGGAGTTTGAATTACCATAGAGGTTGGCATATCACCGAATGCGACGTTATGCAAGCGAGCATAGTTTTCAGATATAAAAGAATGAGAGGCTCCTGTATCAAAAAGAACAGATGCCGGGTGGCAATTAACAAGAAGCGTACCGAGAACGACGTTGGGATCCTCTTGAGCTTCTTCGGCAGAGATACAGTTGACATGGCCACGTGTAGCGGTGACCGGCTTGGCGTGGAATACTTTTCCTGTCGGCTTGCCACGGCCAACAGCTTTAGCGGATTGGTTGGGGTTGGTCTGGGGACACTCACGCATATAGTGACCAGATTCCCCACATTTGAAACAAGTCACGGAACTGGTACGTGGAGGAGCATTGTTGGTTGGACCCCCATAGGGCTTGGTCGGTGCAGACTGTTGAACAGGGCGAGGCGCCTGGAAAGATGGCCTCGGTGTGAACCTGGGTGGCAGGGCGGTGTTGGGTACCCACACGCGGCGCTTTTGAGGACCAGCACCGGATGAGGAACCCATGTCACGGCCATGCTTGCGTGTTGCGTCATAGTCAGTCTGACCAGTTTCAGCACTGATGGCTTTGTTGACAAGTTTCGAAAAAGATGTGCACTCATGCAGACGGAGGTCGCGGCGAAGCTCAGGACTAAGGCCCTTACGGAACCTTGCTTGCTTCTTGGCGTCAGTAGACACTTCCTCAGTTGCATATCGCGCGAGATTACCAGACTCCCTGCTATAGACATCCACAGAAAGTCGGCCTTGGGTGAAATTGCAGAATTCCTCACGTTTACGGTCCATGAGACCCTCCGGAATGTGATGTTCACGGAAAGCCTCGCTGAACTCAGCCCAAGTAGTGACATGGCCCGCTGGGCGCATAGCTCCATAATTCTCCCACCATAGACTGGCGGGGCCTTCAAGATGATATGCAGCAAAGGTGACCTTGTCAGCCTCCGCTACCAGCGCGGAACGCAGTTTGTGAGAGATACTGCGAAGCCAGTCATCAGCGTCGAGAGGCTCGACGGAGTGGTGGAACGTGGGTGGATGCAATTTGATAAAATCACTGAGTGACACCACGTTAGCCCTCTGATGGTGTGCTGTATTCTGTTCAATACGCTCCAACAAACGGTTGGTCTCCCGCTTGTTTCTCTCAGCTTCCATCATAACCTCGGCTAGTGAAGGAGGATGAGGCAGATTTTCATTCCTGCCCTCACTGCCTTCGGCCTGCTCTTGAGAAGCAGGGTTAGCGCGCGTGTTGACCATCCTAGGTAACAAGACAAAGATTTAGTCAGAACGATAAAATTCCGACATAGGATACATAATGTAAGGAATAATTCGGAATGTAAGATGATCATCCGTATGACATGGTAAATACAGAAACTGCTTCTTTATTCCATCGTCATACACACCATACAGGGTTTAGTACAATACCAAACAAAGTACTATTATGGTGAAAAAGGATTACATCTCATCGGGGGCATTCCAAGCTCCTATACATTATTTTTCTACACCTCCGGAAGGAGTACAAACTAGGTCATATCCCACGAGTCACGCGGGACGATAGAAGACACAGCTAGTGCGAACTAGTGATACTACCACTAGCTCAGACCGATCCGTAGTAGTCCTCGTAGAAGTCACCTCCATAGCCTGGAAGCTCAACATGATCATCCGGAAACAGACGGTCTCGCGGAGCTTGTGGACCATAGGGGCTAGGATGAGGCCTTGGACCAACAGACGGTGGCCTGCGGGGACCGCGAGGTGGGGTGATGCCTCCTACATCACGCCAAACCATCACGTCTGGCAGAGCAGATCTCACAGGATAGAGATCGTGCATATCTGAATATCCAGCTTGCACCGCCGGTGCGAACCGAGTCAAAGTGGCCCAGTGGTCAGCACGGGTATTGAAGAGCTCTAACCTCAAGGCCCGATTTTCACGGTCCTTATCCTCGAGCATCTCAGCAGTGGTGCGAGTCCGTGAATCCTCCTGAGTGGAGTCAGCATAGATAGCCTGGAGATATCCTTGTGCTCCCGGAAGTGATCCTGGCATATACCGGAAATCAGAGTCCCGAAATAAACCAGATCTGACTCGCATAATGGTCATCATAGAGTAGGCGGCATCCTGCACAGCCATCTCAATAGTAACCCCGAGTCCATAGGAGCAGTGAAGAGGCTCGGTGGATCCAGGATAAGATGGAAATATCCTGACAGTGCAGAGATACTGGCTTTGATTAAAATCTCGGAATTGCTCTTCGACCGTGTACTCAGGATACCAGCGGTATCCAGCCTCAGTCATTACCCTGACCAACTTAGCAGTATGGCCGGGTACATCTAGGCATCGAGTCAGGCGAACCACTTGATTGAGGTCGTGAGTGGCCATCTGAAAGCATAATCATAATGCAAAGGCATTAGAATTCCTAGCAAAATTTCGGCAGCATAACAGCTATAAATGCTCAAAAAGGATTTTGAGACATTTGACAAAGGATTTCGTACATACTCAACATCATCATATCAAAGTTCTGAAACCATTCTGGCAACATAATGTGGTAGTAGAACTGAACTAGGCTTGTAACCAACAAACTTATAAGGTACTACTGATTAGTAACACGTGATCCTGATCGAGAGAATAGATCCTAATTCCTTAACCCCCGGTGGAAGAATGGACTGACTCAGATCAGAAAGTCATAAGGTATAAGGAGTAAAAAGAGCCTTACGTTCCAACCCACAAACAATTCCCCTACATATAACTAAAGAATTTCTAGACTCAACATCGACCAGTTTGGCTTGGAGAACCTACAGGCAGTCCGGCTCTGATGCCAACGCTGTCAGGACCCCGACTCGATGTCACATCGATCTAGCTGGTAACACCTCATATCACTTTGCGGCCTCACGCACGGTATCCCCACGGGTGTCGTCTTACCTTTTCCCGGGACCGTTTGCGCCTTTTGGCTCACGTATATGATAGTGTCGCTAGCATCCATATGATAAGGAGCCCGGGCTGACATGACTAGTCGTAAACCCAAAGTGGCACAGACTTACAGGGACAGGCATCCATGACCCAGCTTCGAACGTGTCGGTCATCAGCAAGTGGGTCCGGGCTGTAGCACTGGGCTAGCAGGACTCCGGTGAACCGGGCTGTAGCGGGCTAACAGGACTCCGGTACTCAAAGCGTGACATTTCCCCGAAGGGACAGACACAGGAACGAAGAAGGACACATGCCGGCCAGCCTAAGTGTTCCAGAGCAGTAGCAAGCTACCATGGCTCAGCGGTAACACTAGGTGACATTTCCCGGTAAGAGAGGCTACTAAAGATAAACAACTAGATAGTCAGATCCCACACATACCAAGCATTTCAATCATACACACAATATGCTCGATATGTGCAAATACAACGAAGCATCACAACATGACTCTATGACACAAGTACTTTATTTAAGGCTCAGGAAGCCATACATAACATACACAAAGGTACGGGTCTCACGACCCAACATACAAGTCATACAGTCATACAAACCAGCAGTGGAAGTACATTGTCTGGGTACAGTCAACTAGTAAAAATAAAAGAGGCTTGGAAAGCCTAGCTATACTACGTGGTCCATCACAAGCTCAGGGTCACCACCTGGGTCTTTAGCCTACTCGTTGATGTCAACGTCTACATAGAACCCATCAGAAAGGGTTGCAGCGTCTTCTGTAAAAATGTAGATTATAGCAACATGAGTACAAAGGTACTCAGCAAGACTTACATCAGATCCTACATACATGCATAGTATCAAGAAGGGTTGGTGGAGTTATTGCAGCAAGCCAGCTTTGACTCTTGGCTAGGCTATCCTACGATACTCCAACTTGAAGTGTTTTGCGCACACGAGTCCACTACTCACCACTTCAATACACTACCGAGGATCCACCTCCGTCTTCCTACGGAAGAGCCATCCTCGGCACTCACACTTATCTTGAGGCTTTTAGTAGTTTCCATTTACTTTTCTATGAACTGTATAGGCAACCAAGTAGTCCTTTACCGCGGACGCGGCTATTCGAATAGATCATGTTAACCCTGCAGGGGTGTACTTCGTCATACATGTTTCCACCACTTAGCGTCTGCACACGACATGTGCTCGGCAGACTTCAAGCGAAAGCCGACGTGGGTGTAGACCACGACCTACCTAAACACTTAAGCCTCTAGTCCAGGTTTATCGCCTATCCAGGTTCCATCCGCAGGGAGTCCGGCCGAGGTTTCCCATACGGCCCCGAACGATGTGAACAGGGTTCCCGAGATACCTAATGGGTATTCGGTACACCGTGCCACGTACCTACCGCATCACAGCCCACCCCTACGGTCAGCGTTGTCCACGGCCTCCAGTAGGCTACAAACACCAGAAACTACTTGCAACTCCTGGACAGAGAGCTAGGGTGAATAAGAAGTCGAGCGGGGTCATATTTCAGGGCCCAATGCATGGTAGTAGCTGTATCTTAAATCACATATACAGATCTCAGTGCTTAAGGTCGGCTTCAATGAAACAACCCACCATGTACTCCTACATGGCCTCTCATCGATACCTTTACCAAATCGTGTTCACCACACCACTCTCATTACCGACATAATCATTCCACTCTAGCCATCACCCAGATGAACCAGACCTGACACAACTCTAAGCATAGCAGGCATAGCAAGGTAGGAACAACACATACATATGGCTCAAACAACTCCTACACATGCTAGAGGGTTTCATCTAGTTACTGTGGCAATGACAGGTCATGCAGAGGAAATGGGTTCAACTACCGTAGCACACAGCAGTTTGAAACGCGTTGTCTTAATGCAGTAAAAGAGAGCAGGAGCGAGAACATGGGATTGTATCGATATGATCAAATGGTTGGTTCCTTGCCTGATGGTTCGATGCTCGGATATGATTCTTCGTTAGGGTAATCACGGTACTCCTCGGGGGCAGAACCTGTCGCAAAGGACATCGATACGCAAACATCACCAAACAATGTGCAACAATATGATGCATGCATGAGACATGGCAAGATGAGTGTGTTGGGCTAATGCAACTAAAACCAGAAGGGTTTGAACAAATTTGAATCAAGGATTCAAATTTCAAATTCAAATATGGCCTTTTAAAGTGTGTTTCCTTGTTCTGCTTGAAACATCAATTTAACTTGTTTGATCATGCATGAAAATAGTACAGATGGATAGATTGGATTTTTCTGATCATTTTTCATATATAATTTGTCCAATTTGGAGTTACAGAATAAAAGTTATGAATTTTTGAAGTTTAAATAATATTCTGGAATTTCCTGATTTAATTTAAATCCAGAAAATCAATTACTGCGTCAGCCTGACGTCAGCATGACGTCAGTGGTAAACTGCGGCTGGCTGAAGTCAAACCTGACGTGTGGGGGCCACACGTCAGTGACAGGGGGGGTTAAACAGGTTTAAATTAATCCTAATTAGGGATTAGTGGCGCTGGGGCCCACTGTCAGTGTCAGGGGGGTTGACTAACAGTAGTTAGCGCTAATCTAACCACCTGGCCGACAGGGCCCACGCGTCAGTGACCCTGGGGGGTCAAACCCCAGGTCGGACAAGTCAAACCCCACCGGAGACATGACGCCGGCGAGGTCCGAGACGGCGGCGAAAGTGCTTTTTGCCATTCCGGCAACCAAATGGACGGCGGAAGGCATCTACGTGTTGCTGAGGTTGAGCCGCGACTATTGGTGGTGGTGGTTGGGCTCGGGGTGGCCGGAGTTGACGGCGGCGAGCTCGGCTGCGGCGGCCGGAGTTCGGGTGCGGTCGGGATCGATGTTGCAGAGGGTTTGGGGAGGCGTTAGTGTGTGCTGCGTGATCCTAGTGAGGTGTAGAGCACGATAGTGTGCTCGGTTGGGTGCTACGGTGACCGTGGCCACGACGGCGACATCGCCGGCGGCGTGGAGCTCTCGGCCAAGGTGGGGCT
This sequence comes from Triticum aestivum, assembly GCF_018294505.1. NCBI lineage: Eukaryota > Viridiplantae > Streptophyta > Magnoliopsida > Poales > Poaceae > Triticum > Triticum aestivum. The sequence continues at coordinate 154,235,721 of NC_057800.1, read as the reverse complement.
AGGGCCTAGAGATCGGGAGAGACCAGGGGAGAAGGGGGAAATGATCCGGGGGCTCACCGCGGAGCTGCAGGGATGGTTAGCGGGCTCGGGGACGCCCTGGAGACGACGAATTCGACGGCGACGATGGTCGGAGCCCGAAGAGGGGAACAGCGACGTGGCGGCGATGCAGGGCTTCCGGGGAGCTGTGGAGCGGTGGGGAGGAAGAGGGGGTTGTGGCGGAGCTTCTGAGCTAGTCGGGGGAGCGAGGGGTGGCCAGAGACGACTGCTGTGGCGAACGGCGGCGACGATGGTGTTCGGCCGTGTGAGAGAGAGAGCGAGGAAGAGGAGGGGAGAGCCGGGGGAGAGTGAGAGAGAGCAGGGGGGATCGGGACGGCCTGCGGGAGTCGTCCACGCGGCCAGGAGCTCGTCGGCAAGCAGGAGGTGGCCGCGCGGCCGTGCGCGTGCGAGCACGCAGCAGCTTCGGGGCGAGGGGAGGAAGACGACAGAGGGCTGCAGTGGTGGGCCGGGCCGGCTGCTGGCTGGGCCGGCCAGCTGGCTGGGCCGCACACTGGAGGAGCCCAGGTAAGCTCCTCCTGTTATATATTTTTCTGTTTTTCTAATTTCTGACATTTGTTTTGATTTAAAAAATATATTAAATCATTTATTTAACTTATGCCAATTTTTGCAGGAGCTATATATATTATTCCAGAGCTCTTTTATAAATGGCATAATATTTGGGCATATATTAATATATATAATTAATATATTTCCAATGCAAATACTTATGCATTAATTCCAAATGCCCAAAATAAATGTCCATGAGCCACTAAAAATATTGGTTTGATTTTTATCTCTGTCCAATATTTTCAGAGAGCAACATGAGCATTTTCTTGGACCCTTTTGGAGAAATTTTTATTTGGGTCATTTTCAAAATGATTCTGAGGGTTTCACAGATCCCCATTTCAAGTTTCTGATGAAAGAGTAAACATGATGCAACACTCTAATGCATGACTAACTAGGATGTGACACATGTTCTACTACGGGCTAGACTTCCATGATTTGGCCCCCAATTTCATCATCAACATCTTGGCGTTTATCGTCATGTGCGAGGCTTTCCTCCGTATCAAGCCCCACTTCGGCCTGTGGCTGAAGACCTTCAATGTTAAACCGAAGGTGGTGGTCGGCTAGCAAGCGGAGTGCGGAGGCGCCATGGTGGGCAAAATGCCCAACATCACCTGGCTTGAAGGCTCCTATGTGGAGACCGTAAAGGGGTGGCAATCGGGGTGGTTCTACATCACCGAGCCGCGCGACACCAACTGGGTGGCGGCCCCGGAATTCCGATCCGGCATCCCCATGCGGCTCACCTCCTGGAAAGAGAAGGGCCTATCTTGGGGTTCATCGATGGAGCTGACCGGACTCGAGAACTATGTTAAAAACATGATAAGCAAGAAAATCAAGCTTGTCAACGTGGTCCAGGTCATGCTCTTCCGCTGGATCCTCCCGTGTCAAAGACGGGCATTCAATATGTGCGAGTTCAACTCGGCAAGGCACCAGACGCTGCGAGAGCTCTTCGACACGACGCACCAGGACATCTAGAGGGTGTTGTTCAAGTCTGCCGAGGTACCTCCTCCTCATACCGAGGACCGCGGACTCAATGCAAAGTGCCCTGCTAATCCGGTAAGCTCCTTATATCTCATAAGGAGTTTCTTTCCCTAGTATAATTATGTGAGGGATCTGAGCCTCCACATTATTTGACAGGAATGGGTCGCGACAGTGGAGCGGATTAATTGTCCGGCCCCACTGCCCGAAGATCCAGCAAATACTCTCCTGACGGAGATACTGGTTCCGGCGCCCTATGAGGCGCCGGAGAGGAAGGCCAAGAAGAAGGCCGCGGGGACCAGGAAAGGTCTCCGAACAAGATTGTGTCGAACTCATTGTCTGATAACACCGAGACGCCCTCCTCCCACGAAGACGAGGAGGAGGAAGAGGAAAATTCTCCCCATCCAGCCGGGGAAGATAAGAAAAGGAAGACCGCCCCATCCGGGGAGGCCGAAGGGTCCAAGAAGGGAAGAACCCTCCTTCTGGACCGCTTCACCACGGCCGCGTTCAACGAAGAGGAGTGGTTGCCCAGGGACAAGGTCCTGGCGAAGTCGTAAGTATCCGGATACCATAACAGTTCTTGTATATTTCGTTTTATTGTTTCTTATCATGCCAAACATGATCATGCAGCCCACCCAAGGACCATCTCGACGTATCCTCTTCGGATGGGTCTCTGAGCCTGTCGGAGATGAACAGTGATTCGCTCCCGACCGCCTCCTCCCCCGCCCTACGAACGACGCCGAGGTGTTGTCCCGAAGGGCACCAAACCAAGGGAAGGTAGTTCTGGGGGCGCCCCAAGGCGACCTCCCAGACGCTGGGCGCATGGGAGGCAAGGCTCCCATGGGCCCTAATGACGGGGGCAGTAAGTCCAGCCCCCAGCCGAATACTGTGTTGGAACTTCCAGTGGTTCCGGACTGTCAGGACCCCGACTCAATGCCACATCGATCTAGCATGTAACACCTCATATCACTTTGCGGCCTCACGCACGGTATTCTCACGGGTGTCGCCTTACCTTTGCCCGGGACCGTTTGCGCCTTTTGGCACACGTATATGACAGTGTCGCTAGCATCCATATGATAAGGAGCCCGGGCTGACATGGCTAGTCGTAAACCCAAAGCGGCACAGACTTACAGGGACAGGCATCCATGACCCAGCATCGAACGTGTCAGTCATCAGCGAGTGAATCCAGGCTGTAGCACTGGGCTAGCAGGACTCCGGTGAACCGGGCTGTAGCGGGCTAACAGGACTCCGGTATTCACCGCGTGACATTTCCCCGAAGGGACAGACACAGGAACGAAGAAGGACACATGCCGGCCAGCCTAAGTGTTTCGGAGCAGTAGCAAGCTACCATGGCTCGGTGGAAACACTAGGAGACATTTCCCGGTAAGAGAGGCTACTGAAGATAAACGACTAGATAGTCAGATCCCACACATACCAAGCATTTCAATAACATACACACAATATGCTCGATATGTGCAAACACAACATGGCATCACAACATGACTCTATGACTCAAGTAATTTAATCAATAGGCTCCGAGGAGCGAGATATTACAAACATGGGTCTCATGACCCAACAATCAGAGCATACAAGTTAAAGCACAAGCGGAAGCTATCATGTCTGGGTACAGACATCTATAAATGAAAAAGGCTGAGAAGCCTGACTATCTATCAGATCCTGCCGAGGGCACAAGATCGTAGCTGAGGTTTCAAGCTAAACGTCGAAGACCACGCAGAAATACTAGTGAGACTGAAGTCTCTCTGCAAAATCATAAAATAGGCAAACGTGAGTACAAATGTACCCAGCAAGACTTACATCAGAACTAACTACATATGCATCATTATCAACAAAGGGATGGTGGGGTTTAACTGCAGCAAGCCAGCTTTGACTCGGTGGCTATCCTGAACTACGACTGCAAGTAACTCTTTTGAGGTGGCGCACACGAGTCCACATATTCACCATATCAATACACCACTATGGATCCGCTCCCGTCTCCCTGTGAGAACGCCATCCATAGCACTCACGCTTATCTTGCGTATTTTAGAGTATCCACTTTCACTTGTCTATGAACTGATATAAGCAACCCAGAAGTCCTTTTCCGCGGACACGGCTATTCGAATAGATGATGCTAACCCTGCAGGGGTGTACTTCTTCATACATGTTTCCACCACTTAGCGTCTGCACACGACATGTGCTCGGCAGACTTCAAGCGAAAGCCGACGTGGGTGTAGACCACGACCTACCTAAACACTCAAGTCTCTAGTCCAGGTTTATCGCCTATTCGGGTTCCATCCATGAGGAGATCTGGCCGGAGTTTCGCTCACAGCCCCAAACGATGTGAACAGGGTTCCCGAGATACCAAACGGGCATCCGGTACACCGTGCCACGTACCTACCGCATCACAGCCCACCCCTACGGTCAGCGCTGTCCACGGCCTCCAGTAAGATACAAACACCAGAAACTACTTGCAACTCCTGGACAGAGGACTAGGGTGAATAAGAAGTCGAGCGGGGTCATATTTCAGGGCCCAATGTATGGTAGTAGCTGAATCATGGATCACAAACACAGAACTCAGTTCCTGAGGACGGCTGCAATGAGACAACCCACCATGTACTCCTACATGGCCTCTCACCGCTACCTTTACCAAATCGTGTTCACACACTTAGCTCACACATGGTAGGACATGTTCACACACCTCTGATTCATCCCCGATGAATCAGACCTGACTCGACTCTAAGCAGTAGCAGGCATGACAAACAAGCATGAATGAGTAGGCACAACAGGGCTCAAACAACTCCTACTCATGCTAGTGGGTTTCATCTATTTACTGTGGCAATGACAGGTCATGCAAAGGATAAAGGGGTTCAGCTACCGCAGCAAGTAACAGATGAATCGGTGTTGTCCTAATGCATTAAAAGAGAGCAGGAGCGAGAGAGTAGGATTGTATCGGAATGAACAAGGGGGTTTTGCTTGCCTGGCACTTCTGAAGATAACATTGAGTCTTCATCAGTGTCAACGATCACATCATCGGTATCACGTCTATCGAGAGGGGACAAATACCGGCAACACAGAAGGGAACACAATCAATGCAATGCACAATATGATGCATGATCATGACATGGCAATATGAATGTGTTTTGAGCTAATGCAACTAGCAACAGATTAAATGAAGTTGGTTTGAATACAAGATTCAAATTCAAACTCCATATGTGATTATTTAAATGTCATTCACTTCATTTGCAATAAACAGTAGTGATAAGTTGTTCTAACATGCATGAAAATGGTACAGATGGATTCCTTGAATTTTTCTGATAATTTTTCATATATAAATTATTTAATTTGGAGTTACGGTTAATTTTCTATGAATTTTAGAAGTTTTAGGCATTTTCTGGAATTTCCTGGATATTAATAAATCCAGTAATTGAATTAATGCGCCAGCCTGATGTCATCATGACGTCAGTATGTCAACTGGGCGCCTCCAGGTCAAACCTGACACTGGGACCCACATGTCAGTGTGATTAGCTTAACTAAAATTAATTAAAACTAATCCTAATAGTCAACAGGGCTGGGCCCCACCTGTCATTGACTCAGGAGAGTCAACCGGGGCCCACCCGTGGTCAAAGTCAAAGTCGGCTGCCAGCGTTTAGCCGCCGGCGAGCCCGACGCGGCGGCGAGAGTGGTTTTGGCCACTCCGGCGACCAAATGGGCCGCGGAGGGCATCTAGGAGGAGCTGGGGACGAGCCGAAGCTCCTGGTGGAGTCAGTTGCGCTCGGGGCGGCCGGAATCGGTGCCGACGGCGAGCGAGGCGGCGGCCGGAGCTCGGGTGTGCTCGGTTTCGGTGTTACACGGCACGGCGGGCGCGGCCGATGGGCTCTACGGGATGCTGGGGTCACCAGGAATACCCGGAGGCAACGAGCGCAGGCGGAGAAGCTCGGGAGCACGGAGCTCACCGGCCATGGCGGACGGCGGCTTCGGGTGCTCGTGGGGCGGCGGCTACAGGGCGCAATCGAAGGGGGAAAGAGGGAGGGGAGGCGTAGGAGCTCACAGCGGTGCCGTAGGGATGGTTGGCCGGCTCGGGGGCGCGCCGGAGTGGCCGAATCGACGGAGAAGCTCCTCGGCGGACGGCGAGGGGAAAACGTCGGGGGTGGCGTTCCGGGGCTCTTCTGGTCGCGTGACACGACGAGGAGGTTGAGGGAGGACCGGCGGAGCTTCCTGGGGCGTCGGCGAGGCTAGGGGTGGCCGGTGGCCATGGGTACGGCGACGATGGCGGCGAGCTCCGCTCGGTGGTGTGCGCGAGAGGGAAACAGAGGAGGGAATGGGGTCC
>NC_057800.1:154115620-154227592 GCF_018294505.1 Triticum aestivum | reverse complement strand
AATCTGGATGATCGACCGAGAGACATTTAGCACTCCGCTTCTAATGTTCTCCTTGATGTGCTAGTGTATCCCATTCATTGAAATGGTTTGGTATCTAGAACATCAAGTAAAGGTCGGACTTCGGGAACACAAAGATCCATAGGGGCAACTAGGGAGTAAATCCTACGAAATCCCTATGGGGAGGTGGCCAATTCCATCAAATAAGATACTATAATAATAGGTCTACCGGATGGGTGTGTTGGCCACGACATCCACCTTACCGGTTATCGAGAGACCAATATTATAGTTCTTGGGAAATGTTCCAACCCATCATATCTGCCTAAGATTCAGATCTGGTTGGTGTCAGGATATTCCAGACTCATCGAGTCTAGGAAGAAAAATGAAAGTTTGCAACACAAATCGACGAGATGACGTTGCGAGATTCTCGGGAGACGAACTACGATAGCAAGCTCCAAAACATGAGCTGGTTCTGCTACAAACATGTGAACATGTTGTCCAAGACAGGCATGACCACAAAGTAGTCTTATAATAAAACACTACCGAATTCAGGAGGGAAACCATCATCGAGGATATCGAAGTCCTTGCATAAGGTATACTCTTAAGAAGGAACTTCTTCTCCTTGAACAATTCAATCAGTGGCTTGGTGTGCTAGGGACACATAAGATTGAAGGTTGCAAGTCTTCAAACCACAGAATTCTTCGCACGTGTGCATGACTGATTTGGAATGATTCCAAGAAAACAACATTGACTTTCTCGAATCCACGGCGGCAACTTGCATCAGATGCACATGAATTAAAGGAAGTCACTACCTTCATCCAAACATATGCTTCATGAGCTAGCATGAACAAATGCTTTCAAAAGTTTCCAACACTAGCTTAATGTTCAACAAAATTATGGAGGAGATAAGGATGTTGTCAATGGGCTCAACAACAATTCATCTAGGTTTCCTTTTAAAAGGAATTCCATAGTTAAGTGAACACGGTGATAGCATTGGTCAGACCAAAGATATAATGGTGTATGCTCGAGGGATCAACCACGAATAAGACAACATTACGAGCATCGTTGGTTCTGATTTGATTTGACGATAGCCCACACTCAAATCAAAGAATTGATAAGACAATAGATCCAGCAACTGATCACAGGGACCAATCGATGAAGATATCATCTTTCTTCAACACACACTACACAAGAATATCCCTTTGAAACGAACTAAGTCAGGCAAGCTTTTATCTTCCAACTCTCCAAGTTGTTGTCTAGCTTAACCAACTAGCTCAGGGATATCTAACACCGATTCTTGGAGAGAAGGTGGTTCACAAAAAACCAACTTGATCACGAACTCAACATAGCGGTCAGGTGACAACCCGGTAACACCTCCAAGAAGATATTTGGAAAGTCACGAACCACCGGTATGTTACTAAGCTCGAGAACAATCTTGCTTTTCAGAGCAAGATGATATGATTAAATGAGCGAGGACTTGACAAAATCCTAACTCATCAATCAAAGAGTGCACCAGGAAATAAGGACTAGGTAGCACGATCAATCTTAGAGGGATGATTCAAAAACCAACATACTAAGATTGAAATTATTATCCTTTAACTACCAATCAACGAGGTTGCTGGGAGTATTGATTTCACACATCACAATCCATTTGTCGGTATTCCGGTTGCATCAACACGATGGCCGAGGAATGACTAATGATGGTGAGAGGTATCACTGTACTAGGAGTTCATAGGATGGGGTGCAATTCCTATAACAATCCCGATTTAAAGATGGTAATACTCCAAGGTAGAACAGAACGAAAGCTGGATTAGCAATTTGATCTGCGGAGTACAACTTATCTGACCCAATCCTGGATATGGAAGAGGTACTGGAGTTTGTTTCTCCTAGTCATTCCGGAATAGAATGGCTTGACAGACCACAAGAGTCATAGGCATCGATGAACGAACGCACGCATACTCTTGACTATCAATTGATAGACGAGGGTCAGAATGCAACTAAAGAGAACAACTCAAAGGAACATATAACTTTCTGAGTTGTGGATGCATAGATTAGTATGTCGAACCAAGTTCAACATATTTCTTCCGGATAACCCATGCAGAAAGGTAGAACTGGCAGAGTCACGATTTATGAATGGAGAACTCCTCAAGAGTACTCTAATTGTGATTTTTTTTTGATCCAATAAACATCTGCCATAAGTAGTTCATGGTATTTGGAAGAAGAAGATACCACGGACTTCAAGGACTATCGCAAAGGTTACTAATATCCTAAAGGCACTAGCAATTACTATCAACATGAAGTAGGTAGAGTGAATCTCGGGTTCAGAACCCAGGAACAGAATGCCTACTAACTAATAACATCACGGGATGCTTTCGAGAATTAAAAGCCAGAATCATCACACTGGGATCACAAAACATTGCTAGATTACTAGGTGATCCCCTAAGCACTTAGGGTCATAATAATAATTCCAACATATATGTCGAGGCAATAATTACCTCAACACACCGATTAGTGTGGCTAATCTGGCCCAAAGGAACATCGAAACGGGAAGAAAGGATTTGCAAATTGCATCAGATTGTATAGAAACCTGGGATGACTCGGACAGCATAACGGCTGTAAATGCTCAGAAAAGATTTGAGACATTCACAAAAATGGTGGCATAACCACTCAGAAGCACAATATCAAGGTTTCGAGATCAACAATTAACATACGGGAGTAGTAGGAACTGAACTGAGACTTAAGTCCAACAATCTTATAAGTCTGCTGATTAGTAACACGTGATCTAATAGAAAGAAGAGATAGCCTAGTTCTTAATCCCCGTAGAAGAGAAGATGACTCAGATCAGAAGGGCATAAGGTATAAGGAATAAAAAGAGCCTTACGTTCCATCCCACAATCAATTCCCTTATATAACTAAAGAATTTCTAGACTCAACTTCGACCAGTTTGGCTTGGTAATCCTACAGGCAGTCAGGCTCTGATACCAACGCTGTCAGGACCCCGACTCAATGCCACATCGATCTAGCATGTAACACCTCATATCACTTTGCGGCCTCACGCACGGTATTCCACGGGTGTCGCCTTACCTTTGCCCGGGACCGTTTGCGCCTTTTGGCACACGTATATGACAGTGTCGCTAGCATCCATATGATAAGGAGCCCGGGCTGACATGGCTAGTCGTAAACCCAAAGTGGCACAGACTTACAGGGACAGGCATCCATGACCCAGCATCGAACGTGTCGGTCATCAGCGAGTGAATCCAGGCTGTAGCACTGGGCTAGCAGGACTCCGGTGAACCGGGCTGTAGCGGGCTAACAGGACTCCAGTATTCATCGCGTGACATTTCCCCGAAGGGACAGACACAGGAACGAAGAAGGACACATGCCGGCCAGCCTAAGTGTTCCGGAGCAGTAGCAAGCTACCATGGCTCGGTGGAAACACTAGGAGACATTTCCCGGTAAGAGAGGCTACTAAAGATAAACAACTAGATGGTCAGATCCCACACATACCAAGCATTTCAATAACATACACACAATATGCTCGATATGTGCAAATACAACATGGCATCACAACATGACTCTACGACTCAAGTAATTTATTCAATAGGCTCCGAGGAGCGAGATATTACAAACATGGGTCTCATGACCCAACAATCAGAGCATACAAGTCAAAGCACAAGCGGAAGCTATCATGTCTGAGTACAGACATCTATAAATGAAAAAGGCTGAGAAGCCTGACTATCTATCAGATCCTGCCGAGGGCACAAGATCGTAGCTGAGGTAACAAGCTAAACGTCGAAGACCACGCGGAAATACTAGTGAGACTGAAGTCTCTCTGCAAAAACATAAAATAGGCAAACGTGAGTACAAATGTACCCAGCAAGACTTACATCAGAACTAACTACATATGCATCATTATCAACAAAGGGATGGTGGGGTTTAACTGCAGCAAGCCAGCTTTGACTCGGTGGCTATCCTGAACTACGACTGCAAGTAACTCTTTTGAGGTGGCGCACACGAGTCCACATATTCACCATATCAATACACCACTATGGATCCGCTCCCGTCTCCCTACGAGAACGCCATCCATAGCACTCACGCTTATCTTGCGTATTTTAGAGTATCCACTTTCACTTGTCTATGAACTGATATAAGCAACCCAGAAGTCCTTTTCCGCGGACACGGCTATTCGAATAGATGATGTTAACCCTGCAGGGGTGTACTTCTTCATACATGTTTCCACCACTTAGCGTCTGCACACGACATGTGCTCGGCAGACTTCAAGCGAAAGCCGACGTGGGTGTAGACCACGACCTACCTAAACACTCAAGTCTCTAGTCCAGGTTTATCGCCTATTCGGGTTCCATCCATGAGGAGATCCGGCCGGAGTTTCGCTCACAGCCCCAAACGATGTGAACAGGGTTCCCGAGATACCAAACGGGCATCCGGTACACCGTGCCACGTACCTACCGCATCACAGCCCACCCCTACGGTCAGCGCTGTCCACGGCCTCCAGTAAGCTACAAACACCAGAAACTACTTGCAACTCCTGGACAGAGGACTAGGGTGAATAAGAAGTCGAGCGGGGTCATATTTCAGGGCCCAATGTATGGTAGTAGCTGAATCATGGATCACAAACACAGAACTCAGTTCCTGAGGACGGCTGCAATGAGACAACCCACCATGTACTCCTACATGGCCTCTCACCGCTACCTTTACCAAATCGTGTTCACACACTTAGCTCACACACAGTAGGACATGTTCACACACCTCTGATTCATCCCCGATGAATCAGACCTGACTCAACTCTAAGCAGTAGCAGGCATGACAAACAAGCATGAATGAGTAGGCACAACAGGGCTCAAACAACTCCTACTCATGCTAGTGGGTTTCATCTATTTACTGTGGCAATGACAGGTCATGCAAAGGATAAAGGGGTTCAGCTACCGCAGCAAGTAACAGATGAATCGGTGTTGTCCTAATGCAGTAAAAGAGAGCAGGAGCGAGAGAGTAGGATTGTATCGGAATGAACAAGGGGGTTTTGCTTGCCTGGCACTTCTGAAGATAACATTGAGTCTTCATCAGTGTCAACGATCACATCATCGGTATCACGTCTATCGAGAGGGGACAAATACCGGCAACACAGAAGGGAACACAATCAATGCAATGCACAATATGATGCATGATCATGACATGGCAATATGAATGTGTTTTGAGCTAATGCAACTAGCAACAGATTAAATGAAGTTGGTTTGAATACAAGATTCAAATTCAAACTCCATATGTGATTATTTAAATGTCATTCACTTCATTTGCTCTAAACAGTAGTGATAAGTTGTTCTAACATGCATGAAAATGGTACAGATGGATTCCTTGAATTTTTCTGATAATTTTTCATATATAAATTATTTAATTTGGAGTTACGGTTAATTTTCTATGAATTTTAGAAGTTTTAGGCATTTTCTGGAATTTCCTGGATATTAATAAATCCAGTAATTGAATTAATGCGCCAGCCTGACGTCATCATGACGTCAGCATGTCAACTGGGCGCCTCCAGGTCAAACCTGACACTGGGACCCACATGTCAGTGTGATTAGCTTAACTAAAATTAATTAAAACTAATCCTAATAGTCAACAGGGCTGGGCCCCACCTGTCATTGACTCAGGAGAGTCAACCGGGGCCCACCCGTGGTCAAAGTCAAAGTCGGCTGCCGGCGTTTAGCCGCCGGCAAGCCCGACGCGGCGGCGAGAGTGGTTTTGGCCACTCCGGCGACCAAATGGGCCGCGGAGGGCATCTAGGAGGAGCTGGGGACGAGCCGAAGCTCCTGGTGGAGTCAGTTGCGCTCGGGGCGGCCAGAATCGGTGCCGACGGCGAGCGAGGCGGCGGCCGGAGCTCGGGTGTGCTCGGTTTCGGCGTTACACGGCACGGCGGGGCGCGGCCGATGGGCTCTACGGGATGCTGGGGTCACCAGAATACCGGAGGCAACGAGCGCAGGCGGAGAAGCTCGGGAGCAACAGAGCTCACCGGCCATGGCGGACGGCGGCTTCGGGTGCTCGTGGGGCGGCGTGCTACAGGGCGCAATCGAAGGGGGAAAGAGGGAGGGGAGGCGTAGGAGCTCACAGCGGTGCCGTAGGGATGGTTGGCCGGCTCGGGGCGCGCCGGAGTGGCCGAATCGACGGAGAAGCTCCTCGGCGGCCGGCGAGGGGAAAATCGTCGGGGGTGGCGTTCCGGGGCTCTTCTGGTCGCGTGACACGACGAGGAGGTCGAGGGAGGACCGGCGGAGCTTCCTGGGGCGTCGGCGAGGCTAGGGGTGGCCGGTGGCCATGGGTACGGCGACGATTGGCGGCGAGCTCCGCTCGGTGGTGTGCGCGAGAGGGAAACAGAGGAGGGAATGGGGTCCAGGGGGAGAGAGGGGAGGTGCAGGGGGCGAGGGCGTCTCCGTGGCGTCGCGAGGGGGTCGGGGAGGAAGCAGGAGGTGGCTAGGGGGGAAGCAGGAGGTGGCCGAGGCAGCGTCGGCGAGCGCCACGCCTCGCCTCTGCTCGTCCTCCTGGCAGAGGAGGAAGAGGACAAAGGAGGAGGAGGTGGGCTGGGCCGGCTGGGGGGGAACTGGGCCGGCTGGTGGGCTGCACGGGTGAGGCCAGGTATGTCCTTCTCCCTCTTATTTTTGTTCTGTTTTATTTTTTCTATTTCTGCAATTTGTTTTTGATTTGTTTTAAATATCAAATCATTTTATAAAATCCTGGAAATAAATATGGGTGCTTTCTGAATTATTCCAGTGACCCTTATCAATTTCCAACATTTATTTGAGCATTTAAAATATTTATAGTATTTAAATGCCCAAAGTCAAATACAATATGATTTAATTCAAAAATCCAAAAATGACCTAAGGATATATTCATCATTTTTGGCAGAGGTTTCCACCTTAACCAGAAATCATGAACTTTTCTTAGGGGCCTTTGGGTTTATTGAAAAGATTTTAACTTACCCTAGTTGAGTTGATTTAATGCTAGGGTTTGAACATCCCCATTTCAATTTTAGGCAAAATTTAAACATGATGCAACACATGACTAGCTAGCTCAGAGCATTACCGAGAAGCTAGGGATGTGACACGGACTCTGTCAGACCGACCCCTCACTAAGGGGACGGAAGCCGTTGTGCCGATGGCCTCTGTCCATTCCAGAGGCCATCGGACAAACTTGCTGGAGAGCGCTTTCCACGACGCTTCCTTGACGAAGAGCAACCACACTGTCTCATCGGAGTGCGGGCACTAATAGAAAAAGGCTATATGATGGGATTGGACCACTAATGGCGGCACCAGAGCAAGCGGTGCGCCATTAGTATAGTACTAATGGCGCACCGACCTCCTAAATACGCCATTAGAGTTGAGAACTACTAATGGCGCCACGGCTGGCCCATGGGTGCCGCCAGTTAGTATCAAAATTTTTTAACTAGTGCGCCTGTCCAAACATACTAATGGCGCATCCAGACACAGTGCGCCATTACTAGTTGTAACTAGTAATGGCGCACCTGCCGGAAAGTGCGCCACTAATGTTGTTTTTTTATTATATTTTTTATTCCCTTTTTTGCAAAACTACTAATGGCGCACTGTTCCACCGTGCGCCATTACTAGTTTAAACTAGTAATGGCGCACTGTGGGACAGTGCGCCATTAGTATGTTTTTTTTGCAAAACTACTAATGGCGCACCACCAGAAGGTGCGCCATTAGTAACCTGGATTACTAATGGCGCATTTAGAGTTGGTGCGCCATTAGTAAGTGGGCAGCAACAAGATATTTTGGACAGCCTCTCCTACCCACACTCACTTTCTCCCCACTTCATTCTCTCCACCTCCTCCTTGTCTCGGGTGCCTCCTCTTTTTCACCTCATTTCCACCATAGATTCATTCAATTTAAGTGGTTAAATTACCTTGTTTTGATAGGTAAGTAAGGGGGGAAGCTATATTTATGTTGTTCTCCCTACAACAATGTGCACATGCACTTTTTATGGCCTAGCTAGATCTATGTATGTTCGTGGTGTTGCATATGTTTGTGGTGTTGCATATGTGTTTGTGTTTGGAGGTGTACCGGTATTTGAAATGCGATAGTTGCCAATATTTTGCCGGAATGTTGATTCATTTCCGTTTCGGCGAGAATTTTGGCATTAAGCATTCTTTTTGGTCCTATTTTTAGGGAAAGTCATGCCAAATTTTTTCTTGGTTCTAAAATATCGTTTTGCTCTACCCCGCAGGCGACCATGGTCCGCATGATGACCGAAGGCATCGTGAATAGGTTTTTGAGGTCCGCGAAGGCCGAGATGCTTCAAAAGAACGAGACGGAGATAAGATGTCCGTGTCGAAGATGCAAGCTGAAGAGCCTTATTGCGGACCCGGAATCCGGGCAGGTGCGGGACCACCTGCTCTTGCGTGGTTTCATGGATGGCTATCGGTGGCAAGGTGATGAAGATGACTACGAAGTCGTCCATGGGGGCCGGGCAAGAAATGAGGAAGGGCAGCAAGACAACCACCGCGGCTCGGGCGGGCGAGAAGACGAAGAATCCCCAGGAGATGATCACGACGGTGATGCTGTACACAGTCATCATGTAGAAGATGCAGGACATGATGATGAGGAAGATGCCGGAGCAGACGACGGGCATGATCATGAAGATGATGATGCCGGCGGAGCAGACGACGCTGGACCATCGATGGGCTGGGTGCAGGACCCTCATATTCAAGAGCTGCTTCTCAAGCAGACGGATAACGCAAGAGCTGCCGCCCGAGAGAAAGCCAAGATGGATCAACTTGAGTTAGACGCGGTTACTCCATTGTATGAAGGATGCAGGCCCGAGGATACCCGCCTGAAAGTAACGCTCATGGCTCTGGAGATGAAGGTAAAACACAAAATGACCGACGCATGCTTCGACGAGAACATGTCATTCTGGCACGAACGTCTTCCCAAGGGGAACAAGTGCCCGACCAGTTTGGAGGAGGCGAAGAAAATCGTGTGTCCTCTGGATTTACCGCACGTGAAATACCATGTGTGCATGAACAATTGCATCATTTATCGGGACGAGCACGCGGAGTCTACCATATGTCCGGTGTGCGGCGTCACTCGATACAAGAAGAGGAAGAAAGCTCCTCGAAAAGTGGTGTGGTACTTTCCGATCACTCCTCGTCTGCAGCGGTATTTCGCGGACCCTAAGGTAGCAAAGCTCCTGCGTTGGCACGCGGATAGGGAGGAGAAGAAGCGAGAAGATGACGCAAATGATCCGGAGATAGATAAAAAAGACAAGATGCTGAGTCACCCTAAGGATGCGAGCCAGTGGCAAGCGTTGAACTTCGAAGACCCAGAATTTGGGAACGATCCAAGGAACATCGTGCTGGGCGCGAGCACCGATGGAGTCAATCCGTTTGGCAGCCAGAGAAGCACACATAGCACCTGGCCTGTGTTTGTGTGGATGTACAACCTTCCCCCCTGGTTGTGCATGAAGAGGAAGTACATTCACATGAGTATGCTAATTGAAGGACCGAAACAACCAGGGAACGACATCAATCTGTATCTGGGGCTGCTGAAAGAGGAGCTTGACACGCTGTGGAAAACGCCAGCCAATACGTGGGACGCCGCAGAGAAAGAATATTTCCCTATGAGAGCCGCGCTGCTCACGACGGTGCACGACTATCTCGGTTACGGATATGTCGCGGGGCAGGTGGTCCACGGATTTTCTGGATGCGTCAGGTGCATGGATGACACAACGTATCGCCAGCTAGATAGAGATCCCGGGTCTTCGAAAACCGTGTTCATGGGACATCGAAGGTGGCTTCGCGACGATGACCCGTGGAGAAAACGCAAGGATCTGTTCGATGGTGAAACCGAACCCCGAGGACGCCCGCGTACGAGGAGCGGCGAGGAAATAGACGAGCTGTTGAAAAATTGGAAAGACTGCCCACTGCCGGGAAAGAAGCAAAAGGCGCCAGAGCCGGGAAAGAAGCGAAAGGCGCCAGAGCCGCTGCTGAAGGTATGGAAAACGAGGTCTGTTTTCTGGGACTTGCCGTACTGGAAGATCCACCGTGTGCCTCACAGCCTTGATGTCATGCATATCACGAAGAACGTGTGCGAGAGTCTGCTTGGTACCCTGCTCAACATGCCAGAGAGGACCAAAGATGGGCCGAAAGCAAGGGCAGACTTGAAATCAATGGGCATCAGGCAGGAGCTTCACGCTATATATGATGATCATGATGATGATGATGATGATGAGGCGAAGCAGGACACGGAAAGTCGTCGCAAAGGCAAGAAGGCCAAGAAGACCGGAAATGACTACCCTCCCGCGTGCTTCACTCTAAGTCAGGAGGAGATCGAGCAGTTTTTCACCTGCCTCGTAGGAGTAAAACTTCCTTACGGTTACGCGGGGAAGATAAGCAGATACCTAGACCCAGCGAAGCTGAAGTTCAGCGGGATGAAGTCTCACGACTGTCACGTGCTGATGACGCAGATACTTCCAGTTGCAATCCGTGGGATCATGGACGCGCACGTCCGTGAAACCCTATTTGGCCTATGCAACTTTTTCGACGTCATCTCTCGGAAGTCTGTTGGCGTGAGGCAACTCAGAAGGCTACAGGAAGAGATCGTGGTGATACTATGCGAGCTTGAGATGTACTTCCCGCCCGCATTCTTCGACGTTATGGTGCATCTGCTGGTCCATATCGTGGACGATATCATCCAACTCGGGCCGACGTTCCTGCACAGCATGATGCCGTTCGAAAGGATGAATGGTGTCATCAAAGGATACGTTCGCAACATGTCACGTCCAGAGGGAAGCATAGCCAGAGGCTTTCTGACCGAAGAGTGCATCTCCTACTGCACGAATTATCTAGGCATCGAGAACCCCGTTGGTCTGCCCGTCAACAGGCACCTCGGCAGGCTCGCTGGATGGGGTCACCGTGAGGGTCGTCGCGAAATGCATGTCGACTTCGAGGGTCGACTCGCCGACTTTGAAAGAGCAAACCTAGTCGCGCTACAACACATAGACGTGGTCGATCCTTGGGTGGTACAGCACAAAACCTTTATTAAGAAGACGTACAATGACCGAGGCCAACAGAGGACGGACGGAGATATACTCAAAGAGCACAACTCATGTTTCACGCGTTGGTTCAAGCAGAAGCTTCTGTCGTACCCTTTACATGAGGATTCTTCCGCGGAAGAACAACTCATATTCGCCTTGTCACAGGGCGCCGAGCACAACCTGATGACCTATGAGGCGTACGATATCAACGGCTACACATTCTACACCGAGGCCAAGGACATGAAGAGCGATGGTTATCAGAACTCCGGGGTAACGATGGAATCCTACACCGGTAACGACAAGGACAGATACTACGGAAGGATCGAGGAGATCTGGGAGCTGAGCTACGCTGGAGAGAAGGTCCCGATGTTCCGTGTCAGATGGGCCAAGAGCGTCCTAAAAGAAGACCGGTATTTCACCACCATGGTTATACCCGAAGCCAAATCCAAGACCGCGGGCGCAAACGTCACCGCGAAAAATGAGCCATGGGTACTGGCTTCCCAAGTGGACCAATGCTTCTTCATTACCGACCCGTCAAAGCCCAGTCGTGTTGTCGTGAGGAGAGGCAAAAGGAAGATCATCGGAATGGATGGAGTAGCCAATGAGCAAGACTTCGACAAGTACGGCGACCCGAGGATCGAACATGACGACGATGATGAAGTAGCAGCATACACCACAAGAAGAAGCAGGACCACCCTACCTAAAGGACGTCCGTTCCACAGAAGAACTCCATTTGCGAAAAAGAAGGGCAAGAAGATTGTGAACAGATAGCTAGCTAAGATCGATTGTATTTAAATCGTAGCCTTCATTTCTCGATTGTATTTCATGGGCACTTTTTGAACTATCATGAATATTTTTAAATTTCATGGACACTCGATCTCGATCCCCCTCCATCTCGATCGCTATCCCACCTCGCCAGATCCGGTCCCCCTCGCCGCCGAGCACCCCCTGGTCCACCGGCCGCCGCCGCCGACCCCCCGCACCCTCGATTCCCCTACTCAACCGCCGCCGCCGACCCCCCGCACCCCTCCCCTACTCAACCGCCGCCGCCGACCCCCCGCACCCCGCGCACCCTCCCCCGCTCCACCGGCATTACTGTTTGATGATATTTTTAAAAAAATATTACTGTCTTATAAAAAATATTACTGTTATGATTTAAACAAGTTTGAACATATTTAAACACAAATAAGTATCAAACAACATTTTAAATGCATAAAAAAATTTGTGGAGCCTGGGAATCGAACACAGGACCTCCTGGTGTGAGAACTGGCTGCTGACCAGTCGAGCTAGTAGAGGGAACTTGGTGTGGATCAGGTCAGGTGGAAGATAACCTGTTGGCTCGAGCAGAAATCAAAAAAAAATACTAATGGCGCACCACGGTGAGGTGCGCCATTAGTATGGATGTACTTATGGCGCACCGAGGGGTGGTGCGCCATTAGTATTGTGCCCGATCCCCCCTTCCCTCTCCCCCTTCGCCCGATCCCCCCTTCCTCTCCCCTCGCCAGTTCCCTCCCCTCGTCCCTCCCTCCACCGCGCCGCCGCCGCCGCTGCCCTCTCCCTCTAGCCTCTCTCCCTCCCTCGCCAGATCCACCTCTCGCCCAAACCTAACCCGACGCCGTTCGCCCGCGCCCGCTCCACCGCCGCCGCCCTGCCTCGCCCTCTCCGCCCTCTCCTCGCCCTCGCCCTCTCCCTCCCTCGCCCTCTCCTCGCCTCCCCTCTCCCTCGCCCTCTCCCCGCCTTCCCTCGCCCTCGCCCTCTCCCTCCCTCGCCCTCTCCTCTCCCCCAGAGCCCAGAAAGCCTCGCCGCCGTCGCACCGTCCTGGACAACCACCTCTGCACATCGGTCGCCGGCCGCGGGGAGACACCAGCGCTTCTTCTCGCTCGGGGCGCTGCTGCTTGTCAAGGTAATCCTCGATTTGCTCTTCTCTTCCCTTCCCTTCCCTTCCATTCCCTTCCCTTTGATTTTCTCATGCGCTTTGGCTTCCTTTGCTCACACAGGTGCACGCGTCAGACGCCACCAACCTTTGATTTGCTGGCCGTGGCACAAGCAGCTCTGCCTGCACATCTGGTTTGGTCTCTTAGACTAGGTATAATCCCATCCCCCTCTCCTCTGCCCTGCTCTTTCTCTGCCTGTGCTGTTTAGGGATGGAATGCATGCCCAACTGTGCGATTGCTTAATTTGTCTAGCCATTATTCTAGCTGATTAGGTTGGTTCTTTAGCTGTCCCCATGTAATTACTCAGCCCGATCAAATTGCCTGGAACTCGTTGGCGAAAACCATTAGTAATTAGATAAGTGAACTTTTGCATCTTATTTTTCACACAAAAACCCTCTTTTGGCACTTGAAAAATGAAAATTTATTTTTTTATTACAAAAAGTTAGAACCTCCCATGTGCAATCTTGGTTTGGCATGCTAAGCACCATGTTTGTGCCAACTATCGTCACATTATATAAAACTGACATGGATATAGCCATGAACTTGGTCATTTGGCTTGAAAGCCATGAACCTTCATATTTTTTAGGAGAGATGCCTCCCAAACAGACACATCTCCGTCCCATTCACATATCTTGTTCTAGAAAAACTGTTTTGAGAACCATGAAACTAGATGGAAAACTATTTGAGAACCTCAGACAGCATTTCAAATACTCCATCCAATTCAAAATAGTGCACAGTAGTTTTGCCCCAAGCCAAACTTTGTAAATATCACCAAGTTTATAGAGAAACATATCATTGACATTTTTGTGCATTCCATCCCTAAACACCACCACACAATCAACTGTTGGAGTATGTCTGTTTCCCAGTGCTGTTTGGAGCAGCAGCAGGATCCTTCTTGTACTCCTAACATAGCAGGTTGCTTGTACTTCATGTTTGACAGTTTGAAGTACTTCTTGTTGAAGGTTGCTGGTACTTCATGTTTGAGCAGTGAACATGACAGGTTAATTTCAGATATGACACTGTTTGGACATTAATTTGAGTAGATGAACATTTTGTGGTTCTGCTAGGACTTGCTCCAGATTTTTTAACCCTAGGATTTCTTTTCTTTTAGTTCTTTTCTTACAGAAAATTTACTGAAAATTCAGAAACTTGGAGTAACCTGTGGACTGTACTTTTGTGATCTCCTACTCCTGAATTTTCATGTCACTTGTGCTATTGCCAAGCATGACATGGCCATTTTTTATTCTGTTTTTGATGGAGCTTGGTGTGTGTTGTTTCGTACTACTAAGCAACCTATTTTGAAGTGAGTAATCAGCATGAGCAAAAATAGACGTTAGATCTTAGCGCTAATGAGAGATGAAAATGTCACATATATATGGTCTACTGCTTGCATACAGAGAACAACCTATGAAGCTGTATTTCTGAAATGTGGTGATGATCTTATCTGCAAGAATGAAAATGATGAGCTATGTTTCTAAAATGTGGTGATGATCTTATCTTAGCTGTATTTCTGAACTGGTAGCTAAGTGTATTACTTGTGATGATGATGCTGCTGCTGCTGTACTACTTGTGATGATGTTGCTGCTGTACTACTTGTGATGCTGCTGCTAGTTGTGATTTTGTCAAGTGATGCTGCTGCTACTTGTGATCTTCTAAAATGACCCCTTTCTCCTGAAACGTTGATTAATTTCCGTTTCGGTTGAGAAATGGGGCACTCCTAGGTCAAGAAAATTAGCAAAGGTCATGCCCAATTTTCTTGACCTAGAAGGTGCCCGATTCTCAACCGAAATAAAAATTAATTTGCTTTAGTGGTTGGATTAGTTTAGTATTTTTTTCACACACTCAGACACCCTTGCTTGCCATGTGTGTGAGAGAGATAGTGAGAGGAGACAAGAAGAAGGGGGTTAGGAAGATGTTGCCTGCTCATCAAAGCTAACCATCTCCCCCTTTTCACCCCTTTTCCTTTGTCTTTTGTGGGTTGCAAGGAAGCTACTGTCTTAGCTAGCTTAGCTTGTGCACAAATCCCAGTGTTACAATCTAGAAAATTAGCCTGCAAAGATGAGGTCCCATGCTGGCTGTACCACTGCATCATGCAACAGTGCCTTCAAGATCCAAGGCAATATCACAAACATCATAGGCAATTTGACCAAACTCACAACCTTGTATCTTTGCAGCAACCAACTTTCTAGACACACCCCTCAAGAACTAGGTTACCCTGAGAACGTGGACTTGGACCTTAGCAACAACACACTAACAGGTTCTATCCCAAAACACCTAGGCAATATCACAAACATCTCTCAATTGTTCCTTGACAATAACCAACTTTTTGGCGACATTCCTCGAGAATTAGGTTATTTGGTCAACTTAGAGATCTTGTTCCTTGACAATAACCAACTTTTTGACCAAACTTTGTTCCTATTTAGAGAGAAACATGGCCAACAACGATGAGGCCGGGGGTTCGGGCGTCAAGCCATTCTGGGAGCTGTCCCAGGAGATGGAGGAACAACCTCACTTGTATGAGGACGCCGCCTTCCCCACCGATCCTGAGACCACTGATGGTACCGCCGAGGATGACCCCACTGATGCCACCACTGATGGTGCCGCCGAGGATGCCACCACTGATGATGGCGGCGCACGCACAGATGGCAGCCAACCGAAGAGGCAACGGAAGGACCGGCGCCCGACCGTGCTCCGCACCCTCAAGGAGGAAGTTACTGAAGTGGACTCCGACGGGAATCCAACGGCGCCCGAACGAATAGTCAAGGGGTACTCGCTTCAGCTCGGGTGCATTCTCCGGAGCACCGTCTCGATCAACACCGAGAACCTGAGGCATCCTGACCGAGGGAATTTGCGCAACCTCCTCTTCACGAAGCTGCACGAACGATACAAGTTCCCCGCTGAATTTGAAAACACAAGCCTCAAAGGGAATAAAGTGAACAATGCTGCCCTCACGAAGATGAGCAAGGCCCTGTCTACTTGGAAAAGCAATGTGAAGAGAATGATCGAGAAAGGTGAGAGTTATGAGAAGATCAAGGAGAAAAATCCTTCGATCACCGAAGATGACTACAACGACTTCAAGATCAATTGCTCGAGCACCGCAAACTCCGAATCAAGTAAGTGGGGGAAAGAAATGCGGGAGCTGAACTTAGGGGAACACACACTCGGTCCCGGCGGTTACAGAGTGGCGGAGCCTATATGGGACAAGGAGGAGGCGGACCGTGCCGAGCAAGGCCTACCGCCCCTCTTCGATAAATACGGTGACAAGCAGACCAGGAACTTTGTCAGGGCCCGGTACAAGAAGGACCCGAAAACAAAGGAGCTTACCACGGATCCGAAGACCAGGGCGCTTGAGCTTGTTCTGGTAAGGAATACACCCCCGCGTAATTAGCTCCATATGGTTGCATTCTAATTAATGAAGCCAAATTTCTAAATGGTTCACATTCCTTCCGCAGGCGACTGAAAGCAGTAGCGCGGGGTCGACTAAGAGCAACCCTTGGGACACCACTCTAAATAGGGCGTTGAATGTAATGAAGAACAAGGATAAGCTCAGTAAGCCGACGTCAGCTGGTCGTGTGGCCGGCAAAGGCTTGTCGACAAAATGGTCGTCATACTATAACACTGGTGGGCGAAAGGAGAAAAAGACCAGCTCGGAAAGCCAGGCGCGCGAGGTTCAAGAACTCAGGGCACAGGTGGCGCGGATTCCGGAGATTGTCCAAGAGCAAGTGCAACAACAACTCGGAGCGACGATCACCGCCATTGTGCCTACCTTGATCCAGGGGATTAGTGCGTGGATTGCGGGCGGCCAACAGGGGCCGCCCCCGATTCCTAGCTTCACGGCCAGCAACTCGCAGAACGCGATGGCGGGGCCATTGGTGTCTCCGGCGGAGGCGGCATTGGTGTCTCCGACGCCGGCACGGGAGCTTAATGCACCCGGGTGTACGTCGGCCGGCACCTCTGCAGCAAGCGGCCCCTCCGTCAACTGCACGCCCGCCGTTGGCGGTGCCTCGACATTAGCCGAGCTCGACGCCATCATCACGGTAACTAATTAAGCCTCTCTCGGCCGAGGACTTCATCTCCTTGCCTTTGACTGGGCATCCCTGACGCCCTACATGTTTTCGCAGGGCGCCGCCGACGTTCCGTGCACTCTCCTGCACTTCGTGAACAACGAGTTGGTCGATGTCGCCAAGGGCAAAATCGTTCAACCGGGCAACCCCTTGTTCCACGGTACCCAGATGCCACCCAACTTGTTTAGGGTTCAACTGGTTCGGGTGCTGCCAGGCTGCGACGAGTTGTTACCTCCGATTCGACCCGTCGGGGCCGACGATGATGACGTGATGACCCTCAGCGCCTGCCTGAGCTGGCCCCTGCTTTGGCCGAAGAGCCAGATTCGTTTGGGGGCGGGGGACACCACCCCAAAGACAACACCGCCAGTCGTGCCGGCGCCAAGTCGGCCCCATGGCAAGACCGCCGCAACGGTGCCGGACATCCCTATGCCACTGGATCCAAACATGCATATGGCACAGGATCAGAACGACGACGACGACGATACATTTGCCAACGTCGATCAGTACTTTGCCGATCATGGGTACGGTGGCGACTTCATGGGGCCTCCTTCTCAAGAACCCAACCCAACAAAAGACGTGCGCGATCTAGCTGGTACCGCGGAGAAGCCAAGTTGCAACAGGCGTCGTCTGCAGTTCAGCTCTCAGGAGACGCCTCCAGCTGCCGACTTCACCGAGCCTCAGATAGGCGAGGTGCGAAATATGATCAGCCCCAACACACTCAAGAAGGCGGTCTGTGAGCAGAACTCGGTCCCATTACAGGAGAAGAAGAAGGCACGCAAAAGAAAGACTAACAAGGGTGCGGGCCAGCCGGCACCGAGTACGATCCGTGCTCAGGACGGGCCACCTTCACCTGAGGATATCTCGAGGAGGGTGCATGTGGCGGGTAGGCCGATGCTACCGAGAAATATGCTCGATGCTGCAACCGGTGCTATGCGGAGTCTGCATGACAGTGTTCTTTCTTTGGAGAAGCGGCGTCTCGGAGAGAAGGATGTGGCATACCCGGTTTTCGCGGCCAAGGTGCCAGAGGGCAAGGGCTTTGTGGATAACTCCATCGGGGTACGATCGTCCTGCGGTTTGATGACATCCACGCTATGTTGAACCTTCATCCGCTGCACTACACCTTCGTTCGGCTATTTTCGCTGAGTATGGAGATGCGGATCATTCGCGACAAGACCCCGGACATCGTGATAGTCGACCCCTTCTACATGCGTGCCAAGATCTTGGGCAGCGCTGGGGACCGGCAAGTCGCGAGTTCTTACCTCGAAGGCGTCATTCTGGCAAACCAAGATAAGGATAACTTCCTCGTGCCTTACTTTCCCGAGTAAGTCCTCCCCTCAACCGCCCCGTAACATATGAATTCTTAGATTTCGATCGTTTTTCTTTTAACATTCCGTGTTTTCTGCAGTGACACACATTGCACGCTCATCCTCCTAAGCCCCAAATATTCCATGGCCACGTATTTCGACCCGGACCGTCAGTCGAACGTAGACTACACAAATGTCAAGAAGGTTCTTGATGATGTTCTCCCCGGCTACGTCAAATCTGGAGGCACCTTCACCAGGCCTATTCGTAAGTACGGCAAGCACGTGTTCTCCCACAATACGACGTTCTGCTGCGTCAAGCAGCCGCCTGGCGGTCAGAAGGGTGCCTACTACGCCATCCATCACATGCGGGCGATCGTACGGGACCATCATCAACTTCTGCTACCGAGTAGACTCAAAGATTGGGCCGCGAGCGTGTCGGCAATCCAGGACGCGGACATCAGACAAGAATTCTTTCGCATCCAGTCGGAGTTTGCGGAAATCATCCATCAAGATGTCCTTCGTACCGCGGGGCAGTTCTACCTCAGAAATCAACCGTCCAACAGTGACATCGACACAATCCTACAAATGCAGGCTGACAACGCCCGTTGTTTCATGACTCCCACGATAGACGGCGGCTTCATCCACGCTCCGGTCCCTTGAGTCGAGTCGAAAGCAGTGATGCTGTGTCTAGTTCTGAAACATCGATTGGCTCATGTTGTAATTAAACTTTAATGAACTTGTAGTATGTCTCTTTGGTTTCGAGAGTCGTTCAACTTAGATGTAATCGATGCTATTAATGTCTTGCTTTTCTCTTCCGATCGTTCTGTTGCATACTTATATATTGCTTATGTATTGTCTGTGAATTGGTACTAACGTTTCGTTTGGCTACTGCATAGCGATGCCGTGGTATGTCGTGTACAAGGGTAAGGTTCCCGGAGTCTACAACGACTGGGAGGAGTGTCGGAGACAGGTTCACCGATTCAGCGGTAACAGTTACAAAGGGTACACCACTAGGGCCGAGGCCGAATCTAGATACGCCCGCTATCTAGCGGGAGAGGGGAGGGAGCGTTGGAGGAACCGGATGAAGACGAGTTTCATCGTGATGATGCTCATGACCGCAGCTCTCTTCTATGTGATGGTAGTTTAGATGATCGATATCGACTTGTAATGTGAAGACAAACTCGCGGTCTCGAGACTTGTAATATAATGTTCTATCTTTGTTCGGTCTTTTCAATTCGGAGACTAATATGATGAATTGTATTCGGAGACTAAAATGATGAATTGTATTCAGAGACTAATCTTCTATTGTATTCGATGAATCTGTTGTTGATGTGTGCTGTCTATATTTTGTCCAATTATACATTTTGTAACCTGTGCAAAAAACAGAAAATAAAAAATAAAAAAACCTAATATTCATACTAATGGCGCATCACATCATAGTGCGCCATTAGTATGCCAAAGGATACTAATGGCGCATCATTAAACAGTGCGCCATTAGTATGCCGAAGTTACTAATGGCGCATCCTGTTGTCGTGCGCCATTAGTATGCCAAAGCACCTGGGTATACATGGCCCCCTGGGAGGCATACTAATGGCGCACTATTGTATATACTAATGGCGCATCTGAGGTGCGCCATTAGTATACCAGATACTAATGGCGCACCAGTGGTGCGCCATTAGTAAAATATACTAATGGCGTGCTACTAATGGCGCACCACTAATGCGCCATTAATGGCCAAATTAGGTGCGCCATTAGTAGGCCTTTTCCTAGTAGTGCGGTGGTAGAGAAGGTTCAGTCCGCTAAAAGCGGACTGACTAAAGCCTGTGCCAGCCTCCTAATAGGCTTTGAGGTAAGTAATCAATTTATAAGAAAATGTTATAGCATAGACAGTAGCCCCTGATGCTCTGTTTGGCGTTCGCAAAGAAAGGTCGGACAGAGGATCAAATAATAATCGCAGGAGTGTAATCAGAATATGTCTTATGTGAATAAGCAGGCTTCGCTGCTGGTCGTTACTGCTCGCACTGCGGAGGTCTACGCACTGAAGCGGGACCTTGAGCGGTCCGAAGAAGAGCTCGACCTTACCAAGAGGCAGCTCGAAGAGAACAAAGCTAAGTAATACCCCATCTGTATATTGATAAGGAATAAAAAAAGAATGTGGTTGTTAAGTCACAGGATCATCATGAAATTTGCTAGGGGCCACGACCGAAGTGGCAGCCCTGAAGAAGGCGCTGTCCGAGGCCGAAGACAAAGCGGCCAAGGAACGCACCGAGCGCGAGAAGCAAGAGGCTCGAGTCGGCAAGGTGCAGCAAGAGGTCTAGGATTTCGTCCGAAAATATGAGTCCTTGGAGCATGACTCTAAGACGCAAGGGTTAGAGCTTGAGAAGGCCCTTGAGAACGCAAAAAATGCCAAGGCCGAAGACCACAAGGCCCTCCAGGAGCTTCAGGCGGTCAGAAGATAGCGGTGGGTAAGGAATTCATTATGCAAAGCAAGCATGTTTAGGAAACTTTCATTTTACTTACCCGAGTTCAGAGCTTTCGAGGAGCGTTCATAGATCTTCCCTGCAGTGCGTCCGATGCCGCGGAATTTTACCGGGCCGAGGAAGGGAGCTCGATGGAGAAGTTGTTCTGGTCTCAGTATACTGGGACCGAACATCCGATGCCCTTGAGTGACCAGTTGAAGCAACTGGTCGAGCTTCACAAGGCGGCCGAACAGTCCATGAAGGGCCTCATAGTCCGGATGTGGCCTGGCGAGCCCCTGTCTGGCAGCTACTTCGGCCTGGTGAGGCGGCTTGTGAATGCCTGCCCACGGCTTGAAGTCATAAAGCGGTCCGTCTGCATTGAGGGTGTGCAGGGATTTTGCCCGAGCGAAAGTGCACTGGGCGAAGATGGACGCCGAGAAGCTGGTGAAGGAGGGGCCGCTGGAGGGCAAGGAGCATCGCCGCCCCGAAAAGTATTATGACAGCATCCTGAAGGGTACCGCCTTGTGGTGGAGGAATGTTCTAAGGATGTAATTTTTGAATGAATGTACTCATGTGATCCTGTAATATGAAAAGAGTTCATGTGTGCTATATAACGCTTGTTGATTTAAAATATTACCTTCTGTGTGGCCGTTTATAAAATCTAAGAGTTGGCTAGTCGTCGGCTTCTGCCCCCATGTAGCTAGTACTTAGGTGTTCGGGATAAATATGATCACTCTTTATCCCAGTTTTGGGTCCTTCGAAGGAGGTGTTCAGCACAACGAACCAGGCAATCGGACTATAAAGCTTTATCACTCTCACTTAGCCATAGAAGTCTTCAATTTTAAATTTTGGCGAAGCCCCTAGTATTCGGAAGGCCGAACTTGTGGCTCTATGAACGCCTAAATCGGACAAGGCCGACTCCTCGCCTGAAGAGAAAAAAATCTTTAGGGATTTGGGACCTCCCGAACAGTGACCAGCTCTCGCCGCATCATGACAGTCGGTTTTCGGCTTTCTCTACTAAGATGCTTGTCCGGAAGAACCAGGACATAATCGCAGTAGTTCTCCCAGTGCTACCTTAGCCGATATAGCGGAACGTAAGGCACCAAAACATGGGAGCCGGGCAAACCCAACTATTGACCCAAGACATGATTCGGAGTTGATGCATATATTGCTATAAGTTCGAGGTGTCGCGCTGTCAAAAGTGTTCAGACTTTTCTTGCCTTGTTATGGGGTACACTGAAGCCCCTGGCGTACTGAACGTACCAGAATATACGGGAGCAACTTGTCGTGAATAAACAAACAGGGAAAAAAGGAAGATGAAGAAATGTAATAATAAGTTGACGTTGTGCATTGTTATTTAGAGGATACATCAAAGCGTATGTGTATAAGTAGTAGAATAAGCAAAAATAGGACTATCTGACATGTCCGATCCAAGGGCGAGCTGCATGCGGGTATGTAAAACAGGTATAACGATCGTTATGAGAGACCACCTGGGGATTCCCTTGTAAGTCAAAGCTTCTTGCTCCCTTGGTGCTTCCCTCCCGTGATGGGTCCGATGATCTAGCTATCAAAGAGGGCCTCCAGATAATAGGGTCCTGAAAGGAAGAAAATGATAAAGATATACTGGTCCTGAGGCGGTTGAACCACATTGTGGGATGTGCCATAGCCGTGCCTCCGCCTATACCCATGGTATCTTTAGTGTGTAGTTATGTACGCGTGGCGCAAATTTCATCGCTTGACTGGGACTAGGACGGAGGCCGAATTGCTAGGCGAGCTCTGAACACGCCTGGTGATCCTGTGGCTGGTTATTCCAGACTCGCTTGAATGTGTCTGTGGACCTTGTCGCCGAATTGGCGGTTTGCTTCGAAAGGTTGCTTTGCACTTCTGCTGCAAGGGCCGCAGTGTGCTCCTCCGTGCGGAGCAAGCATTCTATGCTTCCATTAATTGTTATAACCCCGCGAGGTCCCGGCATTTTGAGCTTGAGGTATGCATAATGCGGTACTGCATTGAATCTAGCGAATGCGGTTCGTCTGAGTAGTGCGTGATAGCCACTTAGGAAGGGGACGATATCGAAGATTAACTCTTCGCTTCGAAAGTTATCCGGAGATCCGAAGACCACTTCCAGTGTGATTGAGCCCGTGCAATAGGCCTCTACACCTGGTATGACACCTTTGAAGGTGGTTTTTGTGGGTTTTATCCTCAAGGGGTCTATACCCATTTTGCGCACCGTATCCTGATAAAGCAGGTTCAGGCTGCTGCCACCGTCCATAAGGACTCGAGTGAGGTGGAATCCGTCAATGATAGGATCAAGGACCAATGCGGCAGAACCGCCATGACGGATACTAGTGGGGTGGTCCCTATGATCAAAAGTGATCGGACAAGAAGACCATGGGTTGAACTTTGGGGCGACTGGCTCCATCGTGTAGACGTCCCTGAGTGCACGCTTCCGTTCCTGCTTGGGGATATGGGTTGCGTATATCATGTTCACCATTTTAACTTGGGGAGGGAATTTCTTCTGTCCTCCTGTGTTCGGCGGCCGGGGCTCCTCCTCGTTGTTGCTATGCAGCCCCTTTTCCTTGCTTTCGGCATTCAACTTGCCGACCTGTTTGAACACCCAACATTCTCTGTTGGTGTGGTTAGCTAGCTTATCGGGGGTGCCGTGAATTTGACACGAGCGGTCGAGTATGCGGTCCAAACTAGACAGACCCGGATTATTTATTTTGAACGGCTTTTTCCCCTGACCGGATTTAGAGCCACTGAATCTGGCATTGACTGTCGTGTCTTCGGCGTTATCGACGTCGTTGCGACGCTTGTATCTATTGCGACGTGGCTTGCCGTTGCTGTCTCTGGCCTCCGATGTGCCAGGGTTGCTTGCTGTATTGTTGCTACGGGCCAACCAGCTATCCTCGCTCGCGTAGAAGCGGGTCATGAGTGTCGTGAGGGCTGCCATGGACTTTGGCTTCTCTTGGCCGAGATGTCGGGCGAGCCACTCGTCATGGATGTTATGTTTAAAGGCTGCTAGGGCTTCGGCATCCGGATAGTCCACAATTTGGTTCTTTTTGGTTAGGAACCGAGTCCAAAATTTCCAGGCTGACTCTCTGGGTTGTTGTGTTATGTGACTTAAATCATCAGCATCTGGTGGTCGCACATAAGTGCCCTGGAAGTTGTCCAGGAATGTGTTTGCCAGGTTCTCCCAACTTCTGATGGAGTTTGCTGGCAAGCTATTTAGCCAATGCCGAGCTGGTCCTTTGAGTTTTAATGGGAGGTACTTGATGGCGTGTAGATCATCCCCGCGGGCCATGTGAATGTGGAGGAAGAAATCCTCTATCCATACCGCGGGGTCAGTACTACCATCGTATGATTCAATGTTCACGGGTTTAAACCCTTCTGGGAATTCATGATCCATTACTTCATCAGTGAAGCATAGGGGGTGTGCGGTGCCTCTGTGTTGGGCTATGTCACAATGCAGTTCGTACGAGTCTTGTCTGCTGTGTTCGGCCCGGCCGGATTTGCTTTTGGTATATCCGGCATGACGGTCGTTGTCGTGTGTTGCGGCGCGCCCTCGTGATCCGAAGATCGATCTTTTGTGTCCTGCTTTGTTTTCCAATACGTCTCGCAGGTCCTGCGTGTTACCCCGGGCCTTGCTGGTTTTGTTTGACTGGCGATGGGGTGCAGGCTGGACTTTGGGCTTATATGCCACTTTGTCCCGGCCACGAGGTGGCCGGTCTGCCGCATCATACGCTGGAAGTGCAGGCTTTAATGCTTCCTCTTCAAGTTGGGGTAGCAACCTGTGCTTTGGAAACTTTTGATTGGGCGCTCGAGTTCGTGTTCCTGGGCCGCCAGGACCTCAGTCCATCTATCCGCTAGCAGATCTTGCTCAGGTTGAAGCTGTTGTTGCTTTTTCTTCAGGCTTTTTGCTGTGGCAATAAGCCGGCGCTTGAAGCGCTCCTGTTCAACGGGATCCCCAGGCACGTTATATTCTTCATCGTCGAGGCTCACCTCGTCTTCAGAGATAGGCATGTAATTGTCATCCTCTGATTCTCCGTCTGCTGCGTGTTCCTTAGGGCTGGCTTGCCCATCCTCCTGCTCAAAGCCTGGCTGGAGGGGATTGTCTTCGTCTTCGGAACTATTTGCAGCATTATTGTCTCTTGTGTCGGTATCACTGTTTTTGCTATGGCGGGGCTTAGAGCGGCGCCGATGACGCCGGTTCTTGGATTGTTTTTCAGGGGGATTATCCTCCGTTGCCTTATTGCCATCGCTTTCTTTGGGGGTGTCCACCATGTATATATCATACGATGAGGTGGCAGTCCAGCGCCCTGTGGGCGGTGGTTCCTGTTCGTCTCCTGCATCGTCGTCCATACCGTCGATGTCTTCGGAGTTGAAATCGAGCATGTCGGTTAAGTCGTCAACAGTGGCTACTAAGTGGGTGGTGGGTGGGGAACGAATTTCTTCGTCGTCCGCTTCCCACTCGAGCCGGACATAGTTCGGCCAAGGGTCTCCTGACAAGGAGAGAGACCGTAATGAGTTCAGCACATCGCCTAGGGGCGAGTGCTGAAAGATATCCGCGGAGGTGAACTCCATGATCGGTGCCCAATCAGATTGGATGGGCACGGACGCGAGCGGTTCGGAGTCTGTGGCCAGGGACGAATCCAAGTGTCCGGCAACACAGGTCTCGTGGGAGGTGAAGTCAGCATTCAGCTCTATCGCCGCTGAGTGTGCGGCCTCCGGGGCGGGGTCCATCCACCCATCCTCGGACAGCGCGATCTGCTCCGGATCAAGGGCCGGAGTCGCCACGGGTGTGATCTCCCGAACATTGTCCGGCGGCAGAGCTAAGTCATGCCCGTCGTGACTGTGTGGCACACCTGACGCGGCCTCGAATCCATCGAAGATCAAGTCTCCGCGGATATTGGCAGTATAGTTCAAACTTACAAACCTGACCTGATGGCTAGGGGCGTAGCTCTCGATCTGCTTCAGATGGCCAAGCGAGTTGGCCCGCAGTGCGAAGCCGCCCAATACGAAGATCTGTCTGGGGAGAAAAACCTCACCCTGGATCTCATCGTTCCCGATGATCAAAGGATCCATCAAGCCTTATGGTGACGACACAGTGGAACTTTCAATGAAAGCACCAATGTCGGTGTCAAAACCGGCGGATCTCGGGTAGGGGGTCCCGAACTATGCGTCTAAGGCGGATGGTAACAGGAGGCGAGGGATGATACATCTCCAACGTATCTATAATTTTTGATTGCTCCATGCTATATTATATACTATTTTGGACTTTATTGGGCTTTATTATCCACTTTTATATTAATTTTGGGACTAACCTATTGACCCAGAGCCCAGTGCCAGATCCTGTTTTTTCCCTTGTTTCAGTGTTTCGTAGAAAAGGAAAATCAAACGGAGTCCAATTGACCTAAAACTTCACGGAACTTATTTTTGGAAGGAAAGCAACCCGGGAGACTTGGAGTCCACGTAAGGGAAGCAACGAGGAAGCCACGAGGCAGGGGGGCACGCCCACCCACCTAGGGCGCGCCCTCCACCCTTGTGGCTCCCCTGACGTATTTCTTCCACCTATATATATCCATATACCCTAAAACGATCGGGGAGCAGAATAGATCGGGAGTTCCGCCGCCAAAAGCCTCCGTAGCCACCGAAAACCAATCTAGACCCGTTCTGGCACCCTGCCGGAGGGGGAATCCCTCTCCGATGGCTATCTTCATCATCCCGGTGCTCTCCATGACGAGGAGGGAGTAGTTCTCCCTCGGGGCTGAGGGTATGTACCAGTAGCTATGTGTTTGATCTCTCTCTCTCTCTCTCTCTCTCGTGTTCTTGAGGTGGCACGATCTTGAAGTATCGCGAGCTTCGCTATTGTAGTTGGATCTTATGATGTTTCTCCCCCTCTACTCTCTTGTAATGGATTGAGTTTCCCCTTTGAAGTTATCTTATCGGATTGAGTCTTTAAAGAATTGAGAACACTTGATGTATGTCTTGCCGTGCGTATCTATGGTGACAATGGGATATCACGTGATTCACTTGATGTATGTTTTGGTGATCAACCTGTGGGTTCCGCCCATGAACCTATGCATAGGGGTTGGCACACGTTTTCGTCGGGATTCTCCGGTAGAAACTTTGGGACACTCTTTGAGGTTCTATGTGTTGGTTGAATAGATGAATCTAAGATTGTGTGATGCATATCGTATAATCATACCCACGGATACTTGAGGTGACATTGGAGTATCTAGATGACATTAGGGTTTTGGTTGATTTGTGTCTTAAGGTGTTATTCTAGTACGAACTCTAGGGCTGTTTGTGACACCTATAGGAATAGCCCAACGGATTGATTGGAAAGAATAACTTTGAGGTGGTTTCGTACCCTACCATAATCTCTTCTTTCGTTCTCCGCTATTAGTCACTTTGGAGTGAATCTTTATTGCATGTTGAGGGATAGTTATGTGATCCAACTATGCTATTATTGTTGAGAGGACTTGCACTAGTTAAAGTATGAACCCTAGGCCTTGTTTCCTATCATTGCAATATCGTTTATGCTCACTTTTACCATTAGTTATCTTGCTGTTTTTATATTTTCAGATTACAAAAACCTTTATCTACCATCCATATACCACTTGTATCACCATCTCTTCGCCGAACTAGTGCACCTATACCATTTACCATTGTATTGGGTGTGTTGGGGACACAAGAGACTCTTTGTTATTTGGTTGCAGGGTTGCTTGAGAGAGACCATCTTCATCCTACGCCTCCTACAGATTGATAAACCTTAGGTCATCCACTTGAGGGAAATTTGCTACTGTCCTACTAACATCTGCACTTGGAGGCCCAACAATGTCTACAAGAAGAAGGTTGTGTAGTAGACATCAAGCTCTTTTCTGGCGCCGTTGCCGGGGAGGTGAGTGCTTGAAGGTATATCTTTAGATCTTGCAATCGAGTCTTTTAGTTTCTTGTTTTATCACTAGTTTAGTCTATAAAAGAAAACTACCAAAAAATGGAATTAAGGGTACCTCATATGCTTCATCTTTTTAATATCTATCATGAAAATAAGGATTCCGATAATTGTGCTCAAGTGCTAGAAGAAGAATGCATTAGAATGTTTGGCACTAAATATTTGAATGATGAGCATGATTGCAATGTTGTTAGTATGAATTCCTTGAATATCCATGATGCTAATGATATGCAAAGCCACAAGCTTGGGGGAGCTATGTTTGATGAAGATTATATTTTTTGTCCCCCAAGTTTTGAATAGCAAATTTATTATGATGAAAGCATGCCTCCTATCTATGATGATTATTGTGATGACACGTATGCTTTAAAGAATAATGATAACAATGAAACTTGTCATCTTTATTTCAATTTTCAATCCCATGATACTTACTTTGTTGAGTTTGCTCCCACTACTATTCATGAGAAGAAATTTGCTTATGTGGAGAGTAATAAAAATTTTATGCTTGTAGATCATGAAAAGAATGCTTTGTGTGATAGTTTTATTGTTGAATTCATTCATGATGCTACGGAAATTATTATGAGGGAGGAACATATGCTTGTAGGAATTGTAATAATATCAGGTTTCCTCTCTATGTGCTTAAAGTTTTGAAGTTATGCTTGTTTTGCCTTCCTATGCTAGTTGATTATTGTTCCCATAAGTTGTTTGCTCACAAAATCGCTAAGCATAGGAAGTGGGTTAGACTTAAATGTGCTATTCATATTCTTCATGATGCTCTCTTTATGTTTCAATTCTTATCCTTTATGTGAGCATCATTGAAATCATCATGCCTAGCTAGGGGCGTTAAACGTTAGCGCTTGTTGGCAGGCAACCCGATGTTATTTTTGTTCCTTGCTTTTTGCTCCTGTTTAGTAATAAATAATTCATCTAGCCTCTGTTTAGATGTGGTTTTATGTTTTAATTAGTGTTTGTTCCAAGTAGAACCTTTGGGAAGACTTGGGCGAAGTCTTTATGATCATGCTGTAAAAAACAGAAACTTTAGCGCTCACGAGAATTGCTGCCAGTTTTTATTGGAGAGTGATATTTAGTTAATTATTTTTTAAGATGGTTAATAGACAAATTCATCAGGTCCACAAATTTATTTGAGAATTTTATGAGTTCCATAAGTGGTCAAAACCTACAGATTACTACAGATTGTTCTGTTTTTGACAGATTCTGTTTTCATCGTGTTGTTTGCTTATTTTGATGAATCTATGAGTAGTATCGGAGGGTATGAACCATAGAGAAGTTGTAATACGGTATATATTACACCAATATGAATTTAGAATGAGTTTATTACAGTACCTTATGATGGTGATTTTCTTTCTTATACTAATGGAGCTTACGAGTGTTCTATTAAGTTTTGTGTTGTGAAGTTTTCAAGTTTTGGGTAAAGATTCGATGGACTATGGAACAAGGAGTGGCAAGAGCCTAAGCTTGGGGATTCGAAAGGCACCCCAAGGTAATATTAAAGGACAACCAAGAGCCTAAGCTTGGGGATGCCCCGGAAGGCATCCCCTCTTTCGTCTTCGTTCATCGGTAACTTTACTTGGAGCTATATTTTTATTCACCACATGATATTTGTTTTTCTTGGACCATCAATTTATTTTGTTAGGATATGCTTGATGTTATTTAGAACAATGTTTTTCATCTTTTATTTCAATAAAGTTGGCATTGATAGCCTTTACTATGCCTATTTTACAAGTCTTCATGTTGCTGTTTGAAAACAGAAAGTTTACCGCTGTTGCAATAATTCCCTAGAAAAGTAAGAATGTGATAAAATGTTGAAACCTTTTGCATATTAAGCTCTGATAAATTTACTACAGTGGTAATTTTCTTTCATAATTTTTGTAGTTAGGGAAGTATGGATTTTTCTGCACTCATTACAGACTGTCCTGTTTAGGCAGATTGCTGTTATGTTTGCATATGTTTGCTTCTTTAATGATTCTATTTGAGGATAGGACTATTAAATATGCAGAGGCATTTAGTATGCAATGTTTAATAACAATTTTAGTGATTTGCTACAGTAGAGTATGATAAGGTTTTTGCAATGATTTATACTAACTTATCTCACGAGTCCTTGTTGAGTTTTGTGTGGATGAAGCTTTTGAGATTTAGGGAGCCCGTGATATGAGAGGAATTAAGGAGACACAAAAGCTCAAGCTTGGGGATGCCCAAGGCATCCCAAGATAATATTTCAAGAAGTCTCAAGCGTCTAAGCTTGGGGATGCCCCGATTGGTATCCCACCTTTCTTCTTCAACAACTATCGGTTAGTTTCGGTTGATCCTAAGTTTTTGCTTCTTCACATGATGTTTGCCATTCTTAGAATGTCATTTAATTTTTCTTTGCTTGCTGTTTTAATAAAATACCAAGATCTGAAATTCTTAAATGTTAGAGAGTCTTCACATAGTTGCATAATTATTCGACTACTCATTGATCTTCACTTACATCTTTCGGAGTAGTGTGTTATTACTCTAGTGCTTCACTTATATCTTTTAGAGAACAGTGGTGGTTTTGTTTTATAGAAACTATTATTCTCTCATGCTTCACTTAGATTATTTTGAGAGTCTTAAATAGCATGGTAATTTGCTTAAAATCCTAATATGCTAGGTATTCAAGATTAGTAAAAATTTCTTATGAGTGTTTTGAATACTAAGATAAGTTTGATGCTTGATGTTTGTTTTGAGATATGGAGGTAATAATATCAAAGTCGTGCTAGTTGAGTAGTTGTGAAATTGAGAAATTCTTGTGTTGAAGTTTGCAAGTCCCGTATCATGCACGTATGGTAAATGTTATGTAACAAATTTGAAACATGAGGTGTTATTTGATTGTCCTCCTTATGAGTGGCGGTCGGCGATGAGCGATGATATTTTCCTACCAATCTATCCCCCTAGGAGCATGCGCGTAGTGCTGAGGTTTTTGATGACTTGTAGATTTTTTCAATAAGTATGTGAGTTCTCTATGACTAATGTTGAGTCCATGGATTATACGCACTCTTACCCTTCCATCCTTGCTAGCCTCTTTAGTATCGTGCATTACCCTTTCTCACATTGAGAGTTGGCGCAAACTTCGCCGGTGCATCCAAACCCCGTGATATGATACGCTCTTTCACACATAAACCTCCTTATATCTTCCTCAAAACAGCCACCATACCTACCTATTATGGCATTTCCATAGCCATTCCGAGATATATTGCCATGCAACTTTCCACCTTTTATCATGACATATTCATCATTGTCATATTGCTTAGCATGATCATGTAGTTGACATAGTATTTGTGGCAAAGCCACCGTTCATAATTATTTCATACATGTCACTCTTGGTTCATTGCATATCCCGGTACACCGCCGGAGGCATTCATATAGAGTCATACTTTGTTCCAGTATCGAGTTGTAATCGTTGAGTTGTAAATAAATAGAAGTGTGATGATCATCATTTTCTAGAGCATTGTCCCAAGTGAGTAATAAAAAAAAGAGAAAGGCCATAAAAAAGAGAAGGCCCAAAAAAATAGAAAGGCCATAAAAAAGGGAAAGGCCCAAATAAAAAAAATAAAAAAATGAGAGAAAAAGAGAGAAGGGACAATGCTACTATCCTTTGCCACACTTGTGCTTCAAAGTAGCACCATAATCTTCATGATAGAGAGTCTCTTGTTTTGTCACTTTCATATACTAGTGGGAATTTTTCATTATAAAACTTGGCTTGTATATTCCAACAATGGGCCTCCTCAAGTGCCCTAGGTCTTCGTGAGCAAGCAAGTTGGATGCACACCCACTTAGTTTCTTTTGTTGAGCTTTCATACATTTATAGCTCTAGTGCATCCGTTGCATGGCAATCCCTACTCCTTGCATTAACATCAATCGATGGGCATCTCCATAGCCCATTGATTAGCCTCGTTGATGTGAGACTTTCTCCTTTTTTGTCTTCTCCACATAACCCCCATCATCATATTTTATTCCACCCATAGTGCTATGTCCATGGCTCGCGCTCATATATTGCATGAAAGTTTATAGGTTTGAGATTACTAAAGTATGAAACAATTGCTTGGCTTGTCGTCGGGGTTGTGCATGATGAGAGAATTCTTGTGTGACGAAAATGGAGCATGACTAAACTATATGATTTTGTAGGGATGAACTTTCTTTGGCCATGTTATTTTGAGAGGACATAATTGCTTAGTTAGTATGCTTGAAGTATTATTATTTTTATGTCAATATGAACTTTTATCTTGAATCTTTCGGATCTGAATATTCATACCACAATTAAGAAGAATTACATTGAAATTATGCCAAGTAGCACTCGGCATCAAAAATTCTGTTTTTTATCATTTACCTACTCGAGGATGAGCAGGAATTAAGCTTGGGGATGCTGATACGTCTCCAACGTATCTATAATTTTTGATTGCTCCATGCTATATTATATACTGTTTTGGACTTTATTTGGCTTTATTATCCACTTTTATATTAATTTTGGGACTAACCTATTGACCCAGAGCCCAATGCCAGATCCTGTTTTCCCTTGTTTCAGTGTTTCACAGAAAAGGAAAATCAAATGGTGTCTAGTTGACCTGAAACTTCACGAAACTTATTTTTGGAAGGAAAGCAACCCGGGAGACTTGGAGTCCATGTAAGGGAAGCAACGAGGAAGCCACGAGGCAGGGGGCGCGCCCACCCCCCTAGGGCGCGCCCTCCACCCTTGTGGCTCCCCTGACGTATTTTTTCCGCCTATATATATCCATATACCCTAAAACGATCGGGGAGCAGAACAGATCGGGAGTTCCGCCACCAAAAGCCTTCGTAGCCACCGAAAACCAATCTAGACCCATTCCGGCACCCTGTCGGAGGGGGGATCCCTCTCCAGTGTCTATCTTCATCATCCCGGAGCTCTCCATGACGAGGAGGGAGTATTTCTCCCTCGGGGCTGAGGGTATGTACCACTAGCTATGTGTTTGATCTCTCTTTCTCTCTCTCTCTCTCGTGTTCTTGAGGTGGCACGATCTTGATGTATCGCGAGCTTTGCTATTATAGTTGGATCTTATGATGTTTCTCCCCCTCTACTCTCTTGTAATGGATTGAGTTTCCTCTTTGAAGTTATCTCATCGGATTGAGTCTTTAAAGATTTGAGAACACTTGATGTATGTCTTGTCGTGCGTATCTGTGGTGACAATGGGATATCACGTGATTCACTTGATGTATGTTTTGGTGATCAACTTGCGGGTTCCGCCCATGAACCTATGCATAGGGGTTGGCACACGTTTTCGTCGTGATTCTCTGGTAGAAACTTTGGGACACTCTTTGAGGTTCTATGTTATGGTTGAATAGATGAATCTGAGATTGTGTGATGCATATCGTATAATCATACCCACGGATACTTGAGGTGACATTGGAGTATCTAGGTGACATTAGGGTTTTGGTTGATTTGTGTCTTAAGGTGTTATTCTAGTACGAACTCTAGGTCTGTTTGTGACACCTATAGGAATAGCCCAATGGATTGATTGGAAAGAATAACTTTGAGGTGGTTTCGTACCCTACCATAATCTCTTTGTTCATTCTCCTCTATTAGTGACTTTGGAGTGACTCTTTGTTGCATGTTGAGGGATAGTTATGTGATCCAACTATGCTATTATTGTTGAGAGGACTTGCACTAGTGAAAGTATGGACCCTAGGCCTTGTTTCCTATCATTGCAATACCATTTATGCTCACTTTTACCATTAGTTATCTTGCTGTTTTTATATTTTTAGATTACAAAAACCTTTATCTACCATCCATATACCACTTGTATCACCATCTCTTCGCCGAACTAGTGCACCTATACAATTTACCATTGGATTGGGTGTGTTGGGGACACAAGAGACTCTTTGTTATTTGGTTGCAGGGTTGCTTGAGAGAGACCATCTTCATCCTATGCCTCCTACGGATTGATAAACCTTAGGTCATCCACTTGAGGGAAATTTGCTACTTTCCTACAAACCTCTGCACTTGGAGGCCCAACAACGTCTACAAGAAGAAGTTTGTGTAGTAGACATTAGGGGACACAATGTTTACCCAGGTTCGGGCCCTCTCGATGGAGGTAATACCCTACTTCCTGCTTGATTGATCTTGATGATATGAGTATTACAAGAGTTGATCTACCACGAGATCGGAGAGGCTAAACCCTAGAAGCTAGCGTATGGTATGATTGTTGTTGTCCTACGGACTAAACCCTCCGGTTTATATGGACACCGAAGGGGGCTACGGTTATATAGAGTCGGTTACAAGAGAGGAGATCTATATATCCGAATTGCCAAGCTTGCCTTCCAAGCAAAGGAGAGTCACACCTGGACACGGGACAAAGTCTTCAATCTTGTATCTTCATAGTCCAACAGTCCGGCTGTCCGAGGACCCCCTAATCCTGGACTCCCTCAATGACGATGGTGACGATTTCCCCCTCCCGGAGGGATGTTTCCCTGGCAGAACAGCTCCGCCGGAGCCCTAAATTGGTTCCACCAAGGTTCTGCCTTGTGGCGGCGTTGCTTTGTCCCGAAAGCTTCCTTCTGATTTTTTTTCCAGGGCGAAAGACTTCATATAGCCAAACATGGGCACCAGAGGCCTGCCAGGGGGCCCACGAGACAGGGGGCGCGCCCAGGGGGTAGGGCACGCCCCCCACCCTCGTGGATGGTGGGTGGCCCCCTCTGGTGCTTTCTTCACCCAATATTTTTTATATAGTCCAAAACTGACTTCCATGGAGTTTCAGGACTTTTGGAGTTGTGCAGAATAGGTCTATAATATTTGCTCCTTTTCCATCCTAGAGTTTCAGTTGCCGGCATTCTCCCTCTTCTTGTAAACCTTGTAAAATAAGAGAGAATAAGCATAATTATTGTGACATAATGTGTAATAACACCCATAATGCAATGAATATCGATATAGAAGCATGATGCAAAATGGACGTATCAACTCCCCCAAGCATAGACCTCGCTTGTCCTCAAGCGGAAACCGATATCGAAAAATAAGTCCACATGTTTAGAGATAGAGGTGTCGATAAAATAAAGTACGGACATGAGGGCATCATGATCATTCTTATAATAGCAACATATATATATATTGTCATGTGATTTCTTATGCTAAAGTAACAATTTATTCACAATGTCAAGTATGAATCGGAAACTTCATTGAAAACTAACAAACTATAATCTCAGTCATTGAAGCAATTGCAATTTATTATAACATTGAAAAGAGTCAATATAAGAGCTTTTTAGCAAGTGCACATACTCAACTATCATTTAGTCTTTCACAATTTCTAACACTCATGCAATACTTATGGGTATGAAGCTTTAATCCGACACAGAGAAAGATAGGGGCTTATAGTTTTGCCTCCCAACCTTTTACCTCAAGGGTAATGTCAACAATAATAGTTTATGAAATCCCACATCCAATTAGCTATATATATTAGGATCTTTCCAACACACAGTGCTTGCCAAAGGATAAAATGTAAAAAGGAAAGGTGAAGATCACCATGACTCTTGTATAAAGCATAAGACAAAAATAAAAGATAGGCCCTTCACAGAGGGAAGTAGAGGTTGTCATGTGTTTTTATGGTTGGATGTACAAAATCTTAATGCAAAAGAACGTCACTTTATATTGCCACTTGTGATATGGACCTTTATTATGCAGTCCGTCGCTTTTATTTCTTCCACATCACAATATCGTATAAAGATTATTTTCTCCACACTAATAAATCATACATATTTAGAGAGCAATTTTTATTGCTTGCAACAATAACAACTTACTTGAAGGATCTTACTCAATCCATAGGTAGATATGGTGGACTCTCATGGCAAAACTGGGTTTGAGGATATTTGGAAGCATAAGTAGTATCTCTACTTGGTGCAAAGAATTTGGCTAGCATGAGGGCAAAAGGCAAGCTCAACATGTTGGATGATCCATGACAATATAATTTATTTCGGATGTAAGAAAGCATAACCCATTACATTGTCTTCCTTGTCCAACATCAACTTTTTAGCATGTCATATTTAATGAGTGCTCACAATCATAAAAGATGTCCAAGATAGTATATTTATATGTGAAGACCTCTCTTTCTTTATTACTTCCTATTAATTGCAACGATGACCAAAACTATGTTTGTCAACTCTCAACAACTTTTATTCATCATACTCTTTATATGTGAAGTAATTACTCTCCATAAGATCAATATGATCTCTTTATTTCTTTTTATTCTTTCTCTTTTTCCCCTCAAGATCATAGCAAGATAACTAGGCCCTCGACTCAAAACTAATCTTTATTATATATAACTCACGGACTCGATTACACAGAAGGATCATAAAGAAAAACTCAAAACTAAATCATAATAAAACTTTATTCTACTAGATCAAGGTATTACCAAAAGGATCGAACTAAGAAAAATAGTAAAGATAAAAGTGTGATGGTGATACGATATCGGGGCACTCCCCCAAGCTTGGCAGTTGCCAAGGGGAGTGCCCATACCCGATACTCAATTCTCCTTTGGTGGTAGTGACGATGGAGTTGTTGACGATGTAGGCTTGTCGTCCATCTTCCAAGGCATAGGCTCACCATCATAGAAGGATGATCGAGTCTCCGGGATCCTCAAATCTATAGCCAAACTCATCCTCTTGAATCTATATTCATACTCATAGTTTTGGTTTTGTAGGTCATATATCTGGGCTTGGAGGTGCTCGATTTTATCATGAATCTTGAAGATGGTCTCCCCAATGTCCTTAGCATCCAGCTTGTGATTGTTGGTGAACTCCACGACCATCATGTTGTTGGCGTCGAGTCCGCGTTCCACCATCCCCTGGCACTTGAAAACTTGTTGCTCCATTGCCTAGAGTCTTGTCTCCACGCTTCCGGTCCTCCATGGTCCCTCAACATCACGGATGTGCAGCACCCCCTCACGCAACTCAATGGTTTGAGGGTGTTGCAGCACCTCCGTGAGGTAGGGGTTGATGACCCTCTCAAAAAACTTGTGCTTGGGGGTGCTTGAAGACGTCTTGGTGATCTAGATCTGTCAGAAAAACAGCTCGAAACAAAAATAGGATATATTTGCCTGGTGCAGTGGTCAAAACCTTCGGGAGATTGTATAATGAATTCTTACCGACCAAAAGAAGTATTGTGCAAGAAAATGGAGTCCGGAGGGCACACGAGGTGCCCCCAAGGCAGGGGGCGCGCCTAGGGGGTAGGGCGCACCCTCCACCCTCGTGGATGCATCATGTCGTTTCTAGACTACTTCTACTTTTCATATTTTCTTAAATATTTCAAAACGGAGAAAAATTGCTATTAGAACTGTTTTGGAGTCGGTTTACTTACCGTACCACATTTCCTTTTCGGAGGATAAAATGTTCTGGAAAGTGTCCCTTATATACTCCTCTGGGGTTATGATTTGAATAACATTAGTTTCAACATTTATAAGATTACCTGAGATATAATGTTTGATTCTTTGACCATTCACCACCCTCGGATTTGTGCCTTCGGAGTTGTTGTTTTTTATGGCATCGGAACGATAGACCTCCTCGATAACGTAAGGACCTTCCCATTTAGAGAGGAGTTTTCCTGCAAAAAATCTTAAATGAGAGTTGTATAACAATACATAATCACCTACATTAAACTCGCGTTTTTGCATCCTTTTGTCATGCCATATTTCAACTTTTTCTTTAAACAGTTTGGCATTTTCATAGGCCTGGGTTCTCCACTCATAAAGTGAGCTAATGTCAAATAGTCTCTTCTCATCAGCAAGTTTGAAGTCATAGTTGAGATCTTTATTGGCCCAATATGCCTTATGTTCTAGTTCGAGGGGTAAATGACATGCTTTTCCATAAACCATTTTATACGGACACATACCCATAAGAATTTTATATGCAGTTCTATAGGCCCATAATGCATCATCAAGTTTCTTGGACCAATTCTTTCTAGATCTATTAACAGTCTTTTGCAAAATTAATTTAAGCTCTCTATTACTCAGTTCTACTTGACCACTAGACTGTGGATGATATGGAGATGCAATTCTATGATTAACATCATACTTAGCAAGCATTTTACTAAAAGCACCATGAATAAAAAGTGAACCACCATCAATCATTAAGTATCTAGCGACTCCAAACCTCGGAAAAATAACTTCTTTAAGAATCTTAATAGAGGTGTTATGATCAGCACTACTAGTTGGAATAGCTTCTACCCACTTAGTAACGTAATCAACAACAACTAAAATATGTGTATACCCATTAGAGGAAGGAAACGGTCCCATATAATCAAAGCCCCAAAGATCAAATGGTTCAATAACAAGTGAATAATTCATAGGCATTTCTTGACATGTACTAATGTTACCGATTCTTTGACATTCATCACAAGACAAGACAAACTTACGGGCATCCTTGAAGAGAGTAGGCCAATAAAAACCGGATTGCAATACCTTATGTGCAGTTATATCTCCAGCATGGTGTCCTCCATAAGCCTCGGAGTGACACTTGCATAGGATCCGTTCCTGTTCATGCTCAGGTACACAACGTCTAATAACACCATCTACTCCTTCTTTATAAAGGTGTGGGTCATCCCAGAAGTAATGTCTTAAATCATAGAAAAACTTTTTCTTTTGCTGGCATGTGAAACTAGGTGGTATAAATTTAGCAACAATGTAATTAGCATAATCAGCATACCATGGAGCAGTACGAGAAGCATTGCTGACAGCTAATTGTTCATCAGGAAAGCTATCATCTATAGGTAGTGGGTCATCAAGAACATTCTCTAACCTAGACAAGTTGTTTGCAACGGGGTTCTCGGCTCCTTTTCTATCAATAATATGCAAATCAAATTCTTGTAGTAGGGGAACCCATCTAATAAGTCTAGGTTTAGCATCTTTCTTTTCCATAAGGTATTTAATAGCAGCATGATCAGTTTGAACAGTTACTTTAGAATCAACAATATAAGGTCTGAACTTATCACAAGCAAATACAACTACTAAAAATTCTTTTTCAGTAGTAGCATAATTTCTCTGGGCACTGTCTAGAGTTTTACTAGCATATTGGATAACATTTAATTTCTTATCAACTATTTGTCCTAAAACAGCACCTACATCATAATCACTAGAATCACACATAATTTCAAAGGGTAAATTCCAATCAGGTGGATGAACAATGGGTGCAGAAATCAAAGCTTTCTTTAAGTATTTCAAATGCTTCTACACAATCATTATCAAAGACAAAAGGAATATCTTTTTGTAAGAGATTAGTCAGAGGCTTGG
Organism: Triticum aestivum; assembly: GCF_018294505.1. Lineage (NCBI taxonomy): Eukaryota > Viridiplantae > Streptophyta > Magnoliopsida > Poales > Poaceae > Triticum > Triticum aestivum. The sequence continues at coordinate 154,188,548 of NC_057800.1, read as the reverse complement.
AAATTTTTGAGAAGTCTTTAATGAACCTCCTATATAAACCGGCATGACCAAGGAAACTTCTTATACCTTTAATGTCCTTAGGACACGACATCTTTTCAATAGCATCAACTTTAGCTTTATCAACTTCAATACCTCTTTTAGAAATTTTATGCCCCAAGATAATGCCTTCATTAACCATAAAGTGGCACTTCTCTCAATTCAAGACAAGATTAGTTTCTTCACATCTCTGCAAAACTCGATCAAGGTTGCTTAAGAAATCATCAAAAGAAGTTCCATATATAGAAAAATCATCCATGAAAACCTCAACAATCTTTTCACAAAAGTTAGAGAGTATAGCAGTCATACATCTTTGAAAGGTAGCAGGTGCATTACATAAACCAAAAGGCAAACGTCTATAAGCAAAGGTACCGAAAGGGCAAGTAAAAGTGGTCTTTTCATGATCTTCTTTTGACACAGGTATTTGAGAGAAACCAGAATAACCGTCTAGAAAGCAAAAATGTGTGTGTTTGGATAATCTTTCTAGCATTTGATCAATAAAAGGTAAAGGGTAATGATACTTTTTAGTAGCTTTATTTAGTTTGCGGAAATCAATTACCATTCTATAACCCGTAACAATTCTTTGTGGAATCAATTCATCTTTATTATTAGGAACAACAGTAATACCTAGCTTCTTAGGGACACAATGGATAGGACTTACCCACTGAGTATCAACAACGGGATAAATTATAGTTGCCTCTAGAAGCTTTAGTATTTGTTTTCTTACCACTTCTTTCATCTTAGGATATAACCGTCGTTGGTGATCAACAACCGGTTTAGCATCTTTCTCCAATTCTATTTTGTGCTGGCATAGAGTGGGAATAATGCCCTTAAGATCATCAAGAGTATATCCAATAGCAGCACGGTGCTTCTTCAGAGTTTTCAATAATCTCTCTTCATCCTATTCTGAAAGGTTAGCACTAATAATAACAGGATATATCTTCTTTTCATTAAGATAAGCATATTTAAGAGTATCAGGTAATGGTTTAAGCTCAAACACGGGATCACCATTGGGTGGAGGAGGATCCCCTAGAATTTCAATAGGCAAGTTGTGTTTCAAAATAGGTCCCTGTTTAAAGAATACTTCATCTATTTCCCTTCTTTCATTCATAAACATATCATTTCATGATCTAGCAAGTATTGTTCTAAAGGATCATTAGGAGGCACAACAATAGAAGCAAGACCAATAATTTCATATTTACTAGGCAATTCTTTATCATGGGGTTGTCTATGAAATTTAGCAAAATTAAAATCATGAGACATATCCCCTAAACCAACGGAAACAATATCCTTTTTGCAGTCTATCTTAGCATTAACAATATTCAAGAAGGGTCTACCAAATATAATGGGACAAAACTCATCTGGTGGGGAACCAAGAACAAGAAAATCAGCAGGATATTTAACTTTCCCACACAGGACTTCAACATCTCTAACAATCCCAATTGGTGAAATAGTATCTCTATTGGCAAGCTTAATTGTAACATCAATACCTTCTATCTCAGCAGGTGCGATATCATGCATAATTTCTTCATATAAAGAATGAGGTATTGCACTCACACTAGCACCCATATCACATAAGCCATGATAGCAATGATCTCCTATTTTATCAAAAATAACAGGCATGCCTACAACAGGTCTATGTTTATTTTTATTATCGGGTCTAGCAATTCTAGCAGCTTCATCACCAAAGTAAATAACATGCCCATCAATATTATTGGACAAGAGATCTTTAACCATAGCAATACTAGGTTCAACTTTAATTTGCTCAGAAGGCGTTGGTGTTCTAGTATTACTCTTACGAACCACAGTTGAAGCTTTATCATGATCCTTTATTCTAGCATGGAAAGGTGGTTTCTCAATATAAGCGGTAGGAACCTATGAAGCACCGATACGTGGAAAAGTTGTGTATTGCCTTCCTATACGTCACCGATACGGTGATACGCATGATACGGCAGTGATACGGGTATCCCTGGGTGTCGGCGTCAAAACCGGTGGATCTTGGGTAGGGGGTCCCGAACTGTGCGTCTAGGCCGGATGGTAACAGGAGACAGGGGACACTTTGTTTTACCCAGGTTCGGGCCCTCTCGATGGAGGTAATACCCTACTCCTGCTTGATTAATATTGATGATATGGGTAGTACAAGAGTAGATCTACCACGAGATCAAGGAGGCTAAACCCTAGAAGCTAGCCTATGGTATGATTGTTGTGTATGGGGTTGATCGCCTACGGACTACAACCCTCCGGTTTATATAGACACCGGATAGGGTTAGGGTTACACAGAGTCGGTTACACTGGTAGGAGATCTTGAATATCCACATCGCCAAGCTTGCCTTCCACGCCAAGGAAAGTCCCATCCGGACACGGGACGAAGTCTTCAATCTTGTATCTTCATAGTCCAGGAGTCCGGCCGAAGGTATAGTCCGGCTACCCGAACACCCCCTAATCCAGGACTCCCTCAGTAGCCCCTGAACCAGGCTTCAATAACGATGGGTCCGGCGCGCAAATTGTCTTCGGCATTGCAAGGCGGGTTCCTCCTCCAAGTCCTTCATAGAAGATTTGTAAACACCAAGAGTAGTGTCTGGTTCTGCAAAATAAGCTTCCACATATCACCATAGAGAGAATAATATTAACACAAATCAAATCTACTGACATATTCCGCAGTGCGCTATCACACTACGGCCAAGTCTTTTACTCGAATCGTTTTTACTTTTCCACCTCAGCATGTTTTGCGAGGCGGTTTCCTTGGCACATGTTGTCAAAGCAGAGATCGTGTGCCCCTTATTTACGGGATTCTCATCAATACGGATGTGGGTAACCCAATCGTGCCCATTTAGCATGTTTTCTCAATTAAAGGTGAGTCCCAAACGGTTACGGGGAGGGCTCCTGGTATTCAACCTCTTATAAAGAGACCAAGGCCTTACTCCTTTTTCTAATCTCAAAACGAGTTCGCTCGTCGCCTCGAGTTCCAACACCCTAGGCTTCAGATTCCAGGCGCTTCGGACCTTCGACAATGCCCGGTTCCGACCTTCAAGGCCGATGGATGCCCTCCTCCGTCACGGAGGAGGATGTGGTAAAGTTGAGAGAGGCTAAGTTCTTGACCGCCGAAATTCCGCATAGGTTGCCTGCTCAAGGGCAGGCTATTCCCAATCCCCAGCCAGGTGAGAGCGTAGTGTTCATTTCTCACTTCCTTCGGGGGTTAGGCTTCCCGATGGATCCCTTCGTGAGGGGGCTGCTGTTTTATTACGGGCTGGAATTTCATGACTTAGCTCCGGAGTCCATCCTCCACATTTCCTCATTCATCTTTGTGTGCGAAGCGTTCCTCCGCGTTACTCCTGACTTCGGTTTATGGCTCAAGACTTTTGGAGTGGAGCCGAAGATGATCGAGGGACGGCACGCAGAGTGCGCAGGTGCTGTCATCAGTAAGAATGCCGATGCTCCATGGCCCGAGGGCTCTTTTCAAGAGGAGCTCGGCTTGTGGCAACGAGAGTGGTTCTATATCACCGCTCCCAGGAGTGCCAAGTGGGTGGCGCCTCCTGCCTTTCGCTCGGGTCCCCTACCACGGCTAGCGTCATGGGTCAACAAAGGATTAGATTGGGGGTTATCCAAAGACGTGCCCCTATTGCAGGGCCACATTAGGGATCTCTTAAAAGGAGACCTCAACCTGGTCATGGTGACGCAGGTCATGCTGATTCGCCGAACACTGCCCGGCAAACGTCGCTCCCTTCGTCTATGGGAGTTTAATCCGGAGGGACCACGGGTTCTCCAGCATTTTATGGGCGCAACGCCCGTGGAGATGTGTAGACTGTTCTTCGGATCACAAGAGATGTGTCCGGATTTAACCGAGGACGCTGGCCTAAGCTGCAATCGCCCGGATACTCAAGTAAGCAACCTTGTGCCCGGACCTTCTATCTGTATAATTGTCATAAACTTGCCCCTAAAAGAGTCGTCCTTTTAAACAGGAGTGGATAGCGACGGCAAAGCTGATCAGGTGTCTGGCTCCCCTTCCTGAAACCAGGCCGGATCCCGTGCTGGTCAGGATGCTGGAGATAATGCCTTTGGAGGGGGAGGACAAGGAAGCTATGGCCTCCTCGAAGGAGGCTGCTCCGAAGGGAGGAACCGACAATTCCTCTCCTAAGGGGAAGAAGAGAGCCCCCTCTGACGACCCGGAAACCATGGCCTCAAAACGGGGGAGAAAATCCTCGTCAGAGGGTCCGACCGGGGAGTTCCTCGGCCGGACTACGCCCTCAAGGGGATCAGCCCTCCAGCGAGCCGTAAGTGGAGAAAAGATTTTCCTTTTGAGGGATGAGAGAAATCCTTGATTTTATTTCTGAGAATATTAACCAAAATTTTACCTTGTAGCTCGGACCTCAGCCCTTCGCAGCAGAGCTCGTCTTCGGGGGATCTTCTTCCAGAGATGATGGAGAGCGGGATGCCTCCCCCTGCCGTGCCGCCCAGCGAGGCGGGCGACCCTGAGGTGTCGTCGCGGAGGGTTTCTCCGAATCCGGCAGGGGCGGAAGATAACTATGTGGCCCCCCAAGGCTCTCCGCGTCTGGCTTTCGAAAGAGGTCATAGGGTAAGTCCGGCACCGTCTGGTGCTCGGCCGGAGGAACTAAAGATTCTGCTGGGGCGAGCTTCTATCTCAGAAGAGCATCGTGCATTGATGGGCACGGTGATTGAAAGGATTTCATCCGCAGAAAGCGGATTGCATGAGGCCGTCAAAAGTTTACTGACGGGTTTTGAGGTACGTTAGATAATGTACACTTTTGTCAGTTGCGCATAAATAAGATGCGCCCTGTGTAGATAGTAGCCCCTGAGACTCTGCGCCTTGTCAAGAAATGACGGCACGCAGAGGATCATAATCCCAGGTCTAAGATGTCGCCATTGAATGTAGGTGGCGAGGTGTCCGGAATCAAGCCGAACAGATGATGTGGCCGAACTAAAGCGGCAACTGGACGTGGCAGATGCCGATATCGTGCTTGTCAACAAGCGGCTTGATGAGGCTCAAGGTATGTAATTCTTCGGGCGGCATCAGGTAAGAGGAGCTTCATGCCAGTGTCTTACAATGTGTGTGCTTGACGCAGATGGTACGGCCGCCGTGGAGAATCTTAGGGCAAAATTTGCCCGAACTAAGGAGCGAGCCAGAAAAAGCGATGCGGCTGCCAAGAAGGCCCTTGAAGAGCTGAGAGCCGAACAGGCTGCTCACTGCCGAAGCAAAGAAGAGATGGCCGAGATGGCCGAGAAGTTAAAGAGCGCTGTAGACCGTTGCAAACTTCTTGAGAAAGAAGACCGGGCGAGACAGACGGACATAGAGAAGGCCGTTGCCGATGCCAAGGATGCTCGCTCTGCGATGAGAGCTGTGAAAGAGGAGCTGCATCAGGCCGAACAGATTGCGGCTGGAAAGCCCTTTATGCTGCGGAGGAAGGTTTGTGATCCGAAGTTTGCTCCGTTGGACCGGATGTGGAGTGTGGAGGACACCTATCTGGATTTGGCAGCAAGTGCTGCTGATGCGACCGAACACTTTTGAGATCCGGAAGATCGCGAAGTGGAAAAGCTTTTCTGGTCACAGTTTCATAATCCAGAGCGTCCACTGGCAGTGGACGATCGCCTGGCTCAATGGGCCGAGCTGAATAGATTGTCTGGACTCGCCATGAAGTACGTCATGGGTCATCTGTGGCCTGGGAGATCGGAGCCAAAGAGTTATTTCAGCTTGGTGCAGCAATTCCTTGACGCGGTGCCGCGTATAACTGCAATGAAGAGGTCAGCATGCATAGAGGGCGCACGGATGGCTCTTGCCCGTGTTAAGACATACTGGGCAGAGATGGAGACCATCGTTGTTGCGTCCCGAGATTCGGACAAAAGCCGAGTACCTTCCGAGCACTATTTTCAGGAAGTTCTTGAAGGCGCTCGTGTAATAGAGACGCAGTGCCTGAAAGATGCTATGTTATGATAGCATATGTAATTATAAAGTAATATTTTGATAAATTGTAGTTGCCTTTTTTATATGTGTGCCTCCAAGTATTGTTAACACCTTCTATGCGGCCGTTTTAAGATATATATATATATATATGTATATATATATATATATAGAATCTGAAAGATGGCAGTCGTTGGCTTCAGCCCCCACGCACATAGTGCGGGGGTCCTCGCAGAAGACGCATTTTCACACTTAACCCAACGTCTTGGTCCTACAAAGGAGGTGATAGCGCAGCGGGCCAGGCAATCGGACTATAATGCTTTAACACTTTCACTTAGCCATAGGAGTTTGAAAATGAGACTCTTTAGGTAGCTCCTTGGTGGCAACTGCGCTTGTCCGAATTCGGGGCGCGTAAGTGCCTAACCGGGAAGCGGACCTTCGTTAAAGCGGAGGAATCCGATAGATTCCGATTGTTCATCGAGTGGCTGACCAGTCTCACGCTACATCATGACAGTCAGTTTTCGGCTTTCTCTACTAAGGTGCTCGCCCTGGCCGAACTGGGGGCACAATCGCAGTAGTTCTCCTGGTGCTACCTTAGCCGATAGAGCGGAACGTAAGGTAGCCGAACTCAGGAGCCGGGCAAGCCAACATTTGACCAAAGGCATGATTCAGAGCTGATGCATATAATGCCAAAACTCGCGACGCCGAACACTCCCTAAGGTGTTCGGTCTTTATGAGTGCGGGCCAAACAACACTCTTTATTAAAAAAGCCCCTAGTGTCCAGGTACGTGCAAAAATTCTGACGTGGCCATATGCCAAGACGCCAGCCTCCTCCTTGGTTATATTAGAAAGAAAGAACCAGGGGATGTGTAGCAAGAGACAGTAAAAAAGGTTTACACAGGGTCTTAATCTAAAAAGAATCCTTTAGGACGGGTCCCTACTGCACGTCTGCGCCTGTGTCTCCGTTGTGCCGTATCCTGGACGGGCGCCGCACGACGTTCATCTGTAAAAGAGAGGAACTGAGTTGAAAACGGGTCGTGCCGAAAAAGTTTTAAAATAAACAAAGTATAAAGTAAGATATATAAGTTTGAGCTTTATTATCTCTTATTGTATATGCGTGGAGCCCCTAGTGCGGGGGTATATGGCTTCTAGGCCTGCATCAATGATGATTTTGCACCGAACTCGTCTATCCGCGTTCGTGGTCTTTAAATGACCTATTTTGAAGTTTTTTGGCCGGTGAGGCCATTTTGCTGTGGGGCTGTAAAAGCGGCCGCACAGTCCTCCGCTCGGGGAGGCGCACTTTAGTGCTTCCCCTTCAAAGAGATGATGCCTCGTGGACCGGGCATCTTAAGCGTAAGAGATGCATAATGCGGTATTGCGTTAAAGCGAGTGAAAGCTTCGCGTCCCAGTAGTGCTTGATAGCGGCTTGAGAACGAGACGATGTGGAAGGTCAGCTTTTCGCGACGGAGGTTATCGGCAGAGCCGAATGTGACTGTGAGCCGGAGAAAACCCGTACAATGGGTGTCCGGACCAGGTATTACCCCTTGAAATGAGGTTTTGCTGCGGTGAATTCTTGCTGGGTTTATCCTCATGTGCTGGATTGTATCCTGATATATCAGGTTTATTCCACTGCCGCCGTCCATAAGGACATTTGAAAACTTGAGTCCGCCAATTATTGGATCGAGTATCAAGGTAGTCCAGCCTACATTCTTGATATTCCTAGAATAATCTAGATGATCGAAGATGATCGGTTTCGACAACCAGTGGCAGGACCCTCTGGGCCGTGTGGTGCGTACCTTTACGGGCGCCGCACGTTTTTTTATGTGAAGTGAGTTCACTGTTTTTACTTCTTGTGGGAAGTTCTTTTGTTTCCTGGTGTTCTGCTTTTGGGGTTCGTCCTCGTCTTCGCTTGGCGTGTCGAGCCCCTTGTGTTCGGCATTGAGTCTGCCGGATTGTTTGAAAACCCATCAGTCTCTGTGGGTATGGTTAGCAGGCTTCCCGGGAGTACTGTGTATCTGACATATCCTGTCCAGGATTTTATTTAGGTTGGATGGATCGTCCCTGTTATCCTGGGGGGGGCGATTTTTCTTGATTTTGTCGTGAGCCTTTGAATCTGGCATTGACTGCCGTGCTCTTCGGACTTTTGTCCTTAGTCCAGCGACGGTCCTTGTTCGCCGCGGTTTTTCATTTCCATCCCTGGTTTCGGATGTATTTGGGTCGCTAGGGCTGCACCTTGCCAACCAGCTGTCCTCCCCTGCACAAAAGCGGGTCATGAGGCTTGTTAGTGCGGCCATTGTTCTTGGCTTTTCCTGGCCGAGGTGTCTGGCGAGCCATTCGTCTCGGACATTATGCCTAAAAGCTGCTAAGGCTTCGGCGTCCGGACAGTCGACTATCTGATTCTTTTTAGTGAGGAATCTATTCCAGAACTGCCGAGCTGATTCTCCGGGTTGTTGAGTTATGTGACTAAGATCGTCTGCATCCGGAGGACGGACATAGGTCCATTGAAAGTTTGCTCGGAAAGCATCCTCGAGCTCCTCCCAACTTCCAATTGTGTTTTCGGGAAGGCTTTTAAGCCAATGCCAGGCTGGCCCTTTAAGCTTAAGGGGTAGATATTTTATGGCGTGGAGATCATCTCCTCTAGCCATGTGTATGTGGAGGATATAATCCTCGATCCAGACTCCAGGGTCTGTTGTTCCATCATATGCCTCTATGTTTACGGGTTTGAATCCCTCTGGGAATTCATAGTCCAAGACCTCATCGGTGAAACATAGAGGGTGTGCGGCGCCCCTGTATTTGGGTGTGCCGGATTCTGATGATGGCTTCATAGCGTTGCTTACGAGAGCTTGCTTTCTTGGCCCGTAAATGGACCTGACTGGGCCATGATGTGAATCCTTAAGTGGGTCGCATGCCGATTTATGTGCGGCGCCGCTTGCCGCTTTATGGGGTCATCTATCCGACCGTATGGCTTTTTCATTTTTTGAATGCGAGGGCTCTAGGGCCTCTTCGTCGAATTCAGGCAGTAGCTTTCTTTTCGGATAGCTTTTAGTGCGGCGACTGTCGCCGTACTTATCTGTTGTATTGGTTACTTTGCTCCATCTAATCCGGAGTGCATCTTCCGCTATTTTTAGCTTCCGCTTCTGCTTTTTTAGGCTGCGTGCAGTTGCAACGAGCCTCTCGTGGAGATTCTTCTGCTCCATAGGTTTATTTGGCGTGAGGTTGTCTGGAATGCCGTTTTTGATGGAGGAGGGATGTTCGGTTTCTCTATCCGTGTTTCCCTGTTCGGGCGGTTGCTCTAAGGCCTGCTTGTCGTCTACCGGCTCGTCCTGCTCTATGGCTGGGTTTTTGTCGAGGCGGGGCTTGGGTCGGCGTTTACGCCGACGCTTTGATTGCTTTTCGGGGGGGTCGAACTCCCGTCCCATCCCCTTTTTCCTCGTTGTCGTTTCCTTTAGGGGTGTCCACCATGTACACATCATGGGATGAGGTGGTTGTCCAATGCCCTATGGGCGTTGGTTCGTTGGTATCTCCTACATCGTCATCCATGTTGTCGATGTCTCTGGAGTCGCAGTTGAGCACGTCGTTTAAATTGTCGATAGTGGCTACCAAGTGGGTGGTGGGTGGGCTTTGAATTTATTCATCGTCCGTATCCCATCCTCGTTGACCGTAATCCGGCCAGGGTTCTCCTGATAAAGAGAGAGACTTTAGAGAATTCAGGATGTCGCTGAAGGGCGAGTGCTGAAAGATGTCCGCGGTGGTGAACTCCATTATTGGCGCCCAATCGAGTTTGATCGGCAGGGCGCGAGGGGTTCGGAGTTCGGAGAGGAATCCGGCTCCTTGGAGTCACGGGCCGTACAGAGTGTGGGGCTGGCGTTTGGCTCGAACGCTTTTGAGATTACAGCCCCCGAGGTGACATCCAACCGCTCACCCTCGATTGGCGCAGCTGGCTCCGAATTAGGGGTCAGAGCCGGTGCGTTTGCGGCCTCCAGGGTACTGTTCGGCGGCACAGCTAGATCATGCCCCACGAGACAGTGCGGCACGCTTGGCTGTGGCTCGAATCCATCAAAGATCAAATCTCCGCGGATGTCTGCCGTGTAGTTTAGGCTTCCAAACCTGACTTGATGGCCAGGGGCGTAGCTTTTGATCTGCTCCAGGTGGCCAAGTGAATTGGCCCGCAGTGCGAAGCCGCCGAAGACGAAGATCTGTCCGGGGAGAAAAATCTCACCCTGGACCGCATCGTTGTTGATGATCGAAGGAGCCATCAGGCCTAAAGGCGATGACACAGAGGAACTCTCAATGAAAGCACCGATGTCGGTGACAAAACCGGCGGATCTCGGGTAGGGGGTCCCGAACTATGCGTCTAGGCCGGATGGTAACAGGAGACAGGGGACACTTTGTTTTACCCAGGTTCGGGCCCTCTCAATGGAGGTAATACCCTACTCCTGCTTGATTAATATTGATGATATGGGTAGTACAAGAGTAGATCTACCACGAGATCAAGGAGGCTAAACCCTAGAAGCTAGCCTATGGTATGATTGTTGTGTATGGGGTTGATCGCCTACGGACTACAACCCTCCGGTTTATATAGACACCAGATAGGGTTAGGGTTACACAGAGTCGGTTACAATGGTAGGAGATCTTGAATATCCACATCGCCAAGCTTGCCTTCCACGCCAAGGAAAGTCCCATCCGGACACGGGACGAAGTCTTCAATCTTGTATCTTCATAGTCCAGGAGTCCGGCCGAAGGTATAGTCCGGCTACCCGAACACCCCCTAATCCAGGACTCCCTCACTGGGGTATCGTGATTTTCGATTTAAAACAAAAGAAAAAAATGTGGATACGCCGCCAGGACGACGCCGACACGCCGGCGACACGGGAAGCCCAGTAGAAGCCCACTCCACCATTCGCAAAGTCGTAACCCTAAACAGCCTCGCAGTTTGCTATGCAGCAGATTGGATCCAGGATTTAGGTGCGACCGCATGAGTGCGCCGCCGCATTGCTACCACTGCTGCCGCTGCCTGGATTCCATTGCGGCCATCTGGAATCGCCTCGCCGCTCCGTGGACTCGTCTCGCCGCTGCCGCTTGGAGTGTCCGCCGCCGCCACCTGTTGGCCGTCACCAGCAAGGTATCCCCCTAGCCCCTTCCCAATCTCTGCTCTCTTCCGATGGTGTCTGGTCCTCCCGCTCTTGCTGGCTTGCTGTGTGCTAATTCGGTGTGTGCTTGCTGCTGAGTGCGTGCGTGGTGTGTGCTTGCTGTGGCGTGCGTGCGTTCATGCTCGGTGTGTCCGTCTGCATATTTGTTATGTACTTGCGTGCTTGCTAGGTACTGCTGGGCACTGGGTTTTGGCCTCTGTTGTATCTACTATGATTTGTTGCTGACTTGTTCAGGTTGCGGCTAGTGCTAGGGAGTGAAATACTGACAATGACACTTGCAGGCCAATATTCAGTTGAGAGGCTGGGAAGCATCAAGCAAGTATCATTGGGTAAGCAAGCTACAAGCCAACGTCTTTAGTGTTCTCAGCTTTTCATGCACAAGTGTTATGTTTAGTTCAAGTTCTAACACTAGCATATGCTGTATTTTCCAGGTAGCATGAGGATTCAGTAAATTGATGATCATTCAGTCATCGAGATGACTTGATGAAAAGAGGCATGGATGCAACTTATGGGGCAGTATTTTGATCTCATCTCATGCATTTCATTATTCTTTATAACATGCAATTTTATTAAATATTTATCTATACTTGCCGTATCGCTGTATTGACATTTCTAGAAATTGCCGTATCCCGTATCCCCATACCCATATCGCCCTATCCGTGTTGCCGTATCGGTGCTACGTAGGTAGGAACAATAGGATCAACATTATAAGTGATAGTATTTTCTTCAACTTTAATAGGTTCAACTACTTTTACTTTAATGGGAGGACGATATTTAAGCCACTTCTCCATAGGGAGATCAACATGAGTAGCAAAGGATTCACAAAAAGAAGCTACTATGTCAGAGTCAAGTCAATATTTAGTGTTAAATTCACGAAAAGCATCGGTATCCATAAAAGATTTAACACAATCAAACTTAGGTGTTATACCTGACTCCTTACCTTCATCGAGTTCCCAATCTTCAGAGTTGTGTTTAATTCTTTCCAATAAATCCCATCTGAATTCAATAGTATTCATCATAAAAGAACCAGTACAAGAAGTATCGAGCATGGAGCGATTATTGAGAGAAAGCCGAGCATAAAAATTTTGAATAATAATTTCTCTTGAGAGCTCATGATTGGGGCATGAATATAACATTGACTTAAGCCTCCCCCAAGCTTGAGTGATGCTTTCTCCTTCACGGGGCCAAAAATTATATATATAATTACGATCACGATAAACCAGATGCATAGGATAAAACTTCTGATGAAATTCCAATTTCAATCGGTTGTAGTTCCATGATCCAATATCATCACATAGCCTTAACCATGTCAATGCCTTTCCCTTCAAAGATAAAGGGAAGACCTTCTTCTTGATAACATCCTCGGGCATACCTGCAAGCTTAAATAATCCACAAACTTCATCCACATAGATTAGGTGAAAATCGGGATGCAATGTTCCATCTCTTGTAAAAGGATTAGCTAGCAGTTTCTCTATCATACCCGAAGGAATTTCAAAGCAGACATTTTCAGTAGGTTCAGTAGGTTGAGTAGCAACTCTTTGCTCTACTGATCGGGGTGAAGATACCCCGAACAAGCCCCTCAAAGGATTACTTTCCATAGTAACAAGTGACAGTAAATTTCAGCACACTATATAAATTTTCCTTACCAAATTCCACCTACCAAAGGCGCTTCACTCCCCGGCAACGGAGCCAGAAAAGAGTATTGATGACCCACAAGTATAGGGGATCTATCGTAGTCCTTTCGATATGTAAGAGTGTCAAACCCAACAAGGAGCAGAAGGAAATGATAAGCAATTTTCAGTAAGGTATTCTCTGCAAGCACAGAAATTATCGGTAACAGATAGTTTTGTGATAAGGTAATTTGTAACGGGTAACAAGTAATAAAAGTAAATAAGGTGCAGCAAGATGGCCCAATCCTTTTTGTAGCAAAGGACAAGCCTGGACAAACTCTTATATAAAGGAAAACGCTCCCGAGGACACATGGGAATTATCGTCAAGCTAGTTTTCATCACGCTCATATGATTCACGTTCGTTACTTTGATAATTTGATATGTGGGTGGACCGGTGCTTGGGTACTGCCCTTCCTTAGACAGTCATCCCACTTATGATTAACCCCTCTTGAAATCATCCTCAACTACAAAATAAGTATTAAGGTAAACCTAACCATAGCATGAAACATATGGATCCAAATCAGCCCCTTACGAAGCAACGCATAAACTAGGGTTTAAGCTTCTGTCACTCTAGCAACCCATCATCTACTTATTACTTCCCAATGCCTTCCCCTAGGCCCAAATAATGGTGAAGTTTCATGTAGTAGACGTTCACATGACACCACTAGAGGAGAGACAACATACATCTCATCAAAATATCGAACGAATACCAAATTCACATGACTACTTATAGCAAGACTTCTCCCATGTCCTCAGGAACAAATGTAACTACTCACAAATCATATTCATGTTCATAATCAGAGGGGTATTAATATGCATAAAGGATCTGAACATATGATCTTCCACCAAATAAACCAACTAACATCAACTACAAGGAGTAATCAACACTACTAGCAACCTACAGGTACCAATCTGAGGTTTTGAGACAAAGATAGGATAGAATAGATGAACTAGGGTTTGATATGAGATGGTTCTGGTGAAGATGTTGATGGAGATTGACCCCCTCCCGATGAGAGGATCAATGGTGATGATGATGGTGACGATTTCCCCCTCCCAGAGGGATGTTTCCTCGACAGAACAGCTCCGCCGGAGCCCTAAGTTGGTTCCGCCAAGGTTCCGCCTCGTGGTGGCGGTGCTTCATTTCGAAAGATTCCTTCTGATTTTTCCAGGGCAAAAGACTTCATATAGCCAAAGATGGGCACCGGAGGCCTGCCAGGGGGCCCATGAGACAGGGGGCACGCCTAGGGGGTAGGGCACGCCCCCCACCCTCGTGGATGGTGGGTGGCCCCGCTCTGGTGCTTTCTTTGCCCAATATTTTTTATATAATCCAAAACTGACTTCCATGGAGTTTCAGGACTTTTGGAGTTGTGCAGAATAGGTCTCTATTATTTGCTCCTTTTCTAGCCCAGAACTCTAGCTGCCGGCATTCTCCCTCTTCATGCAAACCTTGTAAAATAAGAGAGAATAAGCATAAGTATTGTGAGATAATGTGTAGTAGCAGCCCATAATGCAATGCATATCGATATAGAAGCATGATGCAAAATGGACGTATCAGACGACTACATCAACACCGTTGAGCAGTTGCTTGCTGGAGACAAGTACAAGGTGGTCGACATTGACCTCCAGTACACCGCCGGTCTTCCCGGCACAGATCAGAAGGTTGTCGTCACCCAGTTGTGCGTGCTCCATCATGTCCTCATCTACCACTACTGCATGGCCATAGAGCCTTGCATCTGTTTCGCCAGGTTTGTCAACAACACCGACTACAAGTTCGCTACGGTGGAAACCACCGATGATGTAAAAGCGCTCAGGGTTACGGGCTTGGCCTGCAAGAACCTTGTCGAAATCCGTGAGCACTACAGGATTTGGGGCAGCACGAAGAAGGACTCCCTGGTTGAACTTGCCTCGGCCATCATCGACCCCTACTACGAAAATATGAAGCAGGATGCCCAGAGAACATGTCCCGTATCCTGGCACAGGGCCTGGATGTGGCAACTGGATGAACCTCACCTCAGGTTCGCGTCCAAGAGCGTGTACACATGCTACGAGATGCACAGGCAGATCGTTGACATGAGGAAGTGCCTCGTTACCCAAATCGATGAGTCTTAATCGAGCCACAAGCAGAGCAAGCGTCACAATAAGTAGATGATGATCAGATGCTCATTTATGCTAGTTAATCATGCATGTAATATATAGTTTACTTTATTGGTGTGTGGAAATGCCATGTGTGTAGTAGCCACCTACGTAATTATGCATGTAATAGTTTACTTTGGTGTGTGCAAATGCCATGGTTGTGTTAGCCACCTATGTAAGTGGATGTTTAATTTGGTTATGCAACCATGTCCTTATAAGTATATATATATATATATATATATATATATATATATATATGGTGGGTCTATTATGATAACACCCTTAATAGTCTTATTCTGCATGCACTTTCGCTTATTCTGCTAACACCAACCAGCCCCCGAGTCAACTCCACCGAACTGCAAACGAAAAATCCACCCCAGCCCCACCCCACCTAACCCACTTTCTTCCTCTCGTCAAACCCACCCACCTTCTCTGCCGCTTTGCCCACGCAACGCGCCCCGCCACGGAGGCCCGCGCCGCTGGCCGCGGCGCCTCCTCTCATCCCAGACCACCTCCCACTCACGGCGGCGCCCACACCCCCGGCCACCTCCCACCCCGCGGCAGCGCCCCCACCCCCAACCACCCCCATCTCGCGGCTCACCTCGATCACCCCCACCCCGCAGCGGCGCCCGACCACCTCCCACCCCTCCGCAGTGCCACCACCCCACGCCGCCACACCCATCCTACGGTGGCCTCCCCTCTACTACTTTTTTCCTCGCCGAATCGGCCCACCTCGACTCCCTCGCCACCAGATCGAACGCGTGCGAGGAGAAACCACCTGATCCTCTCCTCGCGAGCCAGGTGAACCACATCTCCTACAACTTCTCCTACCTCGACAAGAAGGCCGACGGTGCCGTGCCGACCGCCACCGACACCTTCCCCCACCAACCACCAGACCTCGGCCAACGGACAGAGCACCCACAACCGCACCCCGTCACGCCGCCGTGCGCATCCCCTAGCCCGTGCAGTTCGGATGGGGGTGATCACCCCGTCGCCGAATCCACGACGCCTCCTCACCTCCGAGCGGCCTCATCAAGCGACATCTTGCCCCATCTCCCCCCCCCCACATCGTCCAGCCGCCGGATCTGCCTCGCCGCCCTCCACCGACCACCATCCACCGAATCCGGCAAGCTAGGGGAGGTTACCGGCTTCTCCTGCCTCCCCGTTCCTCCACCCCCCCCCCCCCCCCCCCGATGTGGTGCTGCGCCTTGGTCCCGATGTAGCTACCTCCTCTTATCTTGCATGGATCCACTAGAAACATGCCCAATCCGAGATCAACCATCTCTTCCTTCACTGCCGACATCTTGTAGTTCGCTAATATGATGCGTGGCATTTAATATTTTTTTCCAGGCTTGCAGTTCACAAGTTTTCGCTAGGAGGACCTCGAGTCCACGACGACTCTTGATGCAGTCCTCAACCCTCACTGGTGGTCGCCGCCGCACGGGAACCCACGCCACCACTCAGCATGACTTTCTTTGTTGTTGTTCGTATGAATTATAGTGCAGTTTGGAGCATGTGAACATGTAGTGCAAAATGGTGGATTTTTTGTTTGAGAAGTTTATGTATAAAAATTACAGGGGCTAATTTGAGTGCAGTTCGTGGGGAGACGTGTTCAGAAAATGCAGTTTGGAGTATCTGCACATGCAGTGCAGACGCCGCTTTTTGTGTTTGTGGATTTTTTTGTATAAAGATTACATGGACTTCATTTGATTGCAGCGCAACATGGTGATGTTCAGACATGGGCATGCAGTTTGGACCATGTGGACATGCGGTGCAAAAATGGTGTTTTCCGTGTTTGGTGATTATATGTATAAAAGTTATATGGACTCGTTTGAAAATTGTTTACCAAAGAAGTTCATTTTCGAATTGTGTTGCGGCTCATTCCCTCGACCATGCGGTTCACTTCTTCGGACGTGTACAGCTCGCCAATGTGGAAACCCAAAACTCCAAACAGAAAAAGAAAGAAGGAAATGAAGTGCAAAGATGTGTTAAATGAAAAATGATAGAGAAACGACAAAAAAAGTAATGCCGTTCACTTGACCATTTGATGCAGTGCAAAGATGTGTTAAATGAAAAATGAGAGAGAAACAACAAAAAAAGTAATGATGTTCATTTGACCATTTGATGCAGTGCAATTTTTCAACTAAAGCAGTGCGGTTTTCTAACTGAAGCAGTGTAGTCAGGTGTATGATGTTGTTCATCGTGTAAGTGACCATTTGATGCAGGGCGGTTTTCTAAACTGAAGCAGTCCAGTCGGGTGTTCGATGTTCTTCATCTTCTAAATGCAAAGCAAAATGTTACTGAAACGACAAATAAAGTAATGCGGTTTACTTCTCCATGCTTTTGGGTTCACTTATGCCCGATGTGAAGTCCCGTCCACTTCCTCGCATGAGAAAAATTACGTGTAAATAAAAGAAATCAAGCAGTCCGCTTGCCTATGTGATGGGATGCGGCTTCCAGTCTGAAGGAGTGCGTTCTTGTGTCTAATGCAGTACACAAGTCGATTTGGGTGTCGCAAAAAACAGAGTTTCCGCATTTTGGTAAAATTGAAACTGCTCTTAAATCGTAAGAAATTAGATAGTGTGTTCTACATGAAAAAGTTGCCAGCGGTTTGTAAAAATTTCGCGAAAAACGACCGCTGCCACTCATTGTCAGCCACACCATTTTCAAAATTAACTAAAAACTGTAAGCAATCTCAAAAACATTTCAACATATGAAAGTTGCGCCTCGTCCGTAGATTTCCAACGGCGTATCACATGCCTTGTTTTGATAAACGGTTCAAAAATTTGAGCGAACACAGTATGGAAAATTGCAAAAAAAATCGAAAAAACACATTTCCGCGATTTACTAAATTTAAAACTGCTCTTAAACCGTAATGAATTAGAGAAAATAATACATACGTAAAAGATGCGTCTCGATGATATCTTTCCAATGGCGTATCATTTGTTTCATTCCGGCGAGCAGTTTAGATAAAAACACGAAAAAATGCTCGCTGCCACTCATCGTGCGCCGCACCGTTTTCAAAATTGCTCTTAAACCGTGAGGAATCTCAAAAAATGTTCAACATGGCGAAGTTGCTAATCCATAGCTTCTCAACGGTATATTACACGCGTCGTTCCGACAAATGGTTAAAAACTAGAGCGAAAAGAGTACCCAAAAAAACACAGCGTGCAGTTTTTTGCGACGGGAAGTTCACTCGCCTAAGTACTGCAGCACACTTGGCTCAAACAACGACGTGCACTTCCATTGAGCGTGCAGTGCGAAAGTGTTATCAGAATAGTTATTCTGCTAATATTAGCAGTATATATATATATACTAAACTAAGTGTGAGTGTAGAATAGCTTATTCTACACCCCTAGTGAGGCTCTATACAAATTATAGTAACGTGGCATACAAAATATAGTAATTTTTTGACGATGTAGGAAATTAAAAACTGGGATAGTAGAAAAGTATTGGAGAATTACTACATTTTATACATTGTTTTACTAGATTTTGTACATAGCTTTACTGGGGGTGTAGAATAAGTTGTTCTACACTCATGCTTAGAATCACGGGATCAGAATAATATTCTGATCACAACTTGAACTGCGTGAGTAACGCGCCTGAAATTCCCTCTGTACGAACCCGACCTTCGGGCTATCTTCGCAACCGTGGCTTCCCCCACGAATTATTTTGGTTAGTCGTGTTATATATGATGTTAGTGTAATCTAGAAATGTTTTTAGCAACTAAATACCGGTTTAAATATGAAATTGCGTTTTTTGCAATTTTACTGCTTGAGTTGTTCGACCTGAACTTCTCCCAGTTCTAGGTTGAACTTCCGCCAACATTTCCCAAAAGGGGCTTGCGATATACCGTTGGAAAGCTATGGACACCAGTATCATGACCTAAGTTAATTTTTTTTGGCAAAATGTAAGCGGTTTAAGAGCAGTTTTGAATACCGTTTTTTCTTCATACATAAAATGTGAATCATATTTTCAATCGCATTTTAAAACCATTTATCGAAATGAGGCTAATAATATGGCATTGGAAATCTACTGCAAAACCGCTCCTTCCACATGTTGAAAGTTTTCTCTAATTCCCTACGGTTAAAGAGTAGTTTGGAAAATCGTAAAATTTTGCAAACTGGACAACCAAGTTCGTATTTTCAATATAATTTCTAAACGGCTAATCCAATTGAGGCAAATGATATGGCGCTGGAAAGC
Organism: Triticum aestivum; assembly: GCF_018294505.1. Classification (NCBI taxonomy): domain Eukaryota; kingdom Viridiplantae; phylum Streptophyta; class Magnoliopsida; order Poales; family Poaceae; genus Triticum; species Triticum aestivum. The sequence continues at coordinate 154,169,442 of NC_057800.1, read as the reverse complement.
TTATGAAAATGCGCTATCTTTTCATGTAGAAAGTTTTTTCTAATATCGAACGGTTTAAGAGTAATTTGGAATACGGTACAAGTTCCACCGAGTTCGTATTTTCGATCTATTCTTTTAACCGTACGTCCGAATGCAACAAATGATATGGTGTTGGAAAGCTTGAGGAAATGCGAAACTTTTTGGTATATATTGTTTCTCCCAATTCCTTACTGTTTTAAGTCAATTTTGAAAATGGCTAAAACGTATTTTCACCATAATTTCTACAAACTTTATCGGAATGGGGCAAATAATATACCGTTGAAAAGCTAAGGAAAATGCGAAACTTTTTCATGTTGATGGTTTTCTCTGATTCCTAGCTGTTTCCAGGTAATTTCGAAAATGGCGAGATCATTCGTTCTGTCTTTATCGCGAAACAGATTCTTCGAAAATGCACCGCGTGAAGAACCTGAACTTCTCGGCATGTCTACTTGAACTTCACTCCATTTTTCACGTGCATTTTTTGCCCGTAGCTCTCCATCCACTCACCGGAACACTCACCGGAATTGAGCAAGTAATATACCGGTGGTAAGCTGATGTAAACACGCAACTTTCCCGTGTTGGTCATTTTTTCATACTCGTGACGATTTTAAAAGTTTTTCATCTCAAATTCATTCACTATAGTAGTCGAACTTACTACTGTTTTCACATTGAACTTCTGTGACGTATTTTCGTTTGTAACTTTCTAATTCATTCGTCAATGTTGCACAAATGATATTCCTTTTGTACAAACCTCTTGTCGTGGTTCTAAGCCTGACAGTAGAGTGGGGGGTAGGTATGGAGAGGCAAGGTCCTAGCTATGGAGAGGTTGTAAGCACGAAGGATGTACGAGTTCAGGCCCTTCTCGGAAGAAGTAACAGCACTACGTCTCGGAGCCCGGAGGCGGTCGAGTGGATTATGAATGTATGAATTACAAGGTGCCGAACCCCTCTGCCTGTGGAGGGGGGTGGCTTATATAGAGTGCGCCAGGACCCCAGCCAGCCCACGTAGGAGAGGGTTTAAGGTGAGTTAAGTCTGGGGCGTTACTGGTAACGCCCCACATAAAGTGCCTTCACTATCATAAAGACTACTTGATTACAGGCCGTTGCAGTGCAGAGTGCCTCTTGACCTCCTGGTGGTCGAGTGAGTCTTCGTGGTCGAGTCCTTCAGGCCAGTCGAGTGAATCCTCGTTGGTCGACTGGAAGGCGACCTCTTCTAAGGATGTCCTAGGGTAAGTTACTTGGATCAGGTCCATGATCCTACCCTAGGTACACAACCCCATCATTAGCCCCCGAATGGATTGAGGCTTCGAGTGAAGAAGGAGTTGATGTCGTTTCCGATTGACCTTTGCGCTCTAGTTGTGCGCCGTTCTGGACCAAAGAATCTCTTCGTTGACAGGGAGCAATTTGCCTTCAGTCGACTCGATCCATTCTGTTTTTGCGTCGAGTGATCTTTCGGGCTTCGACGATCTCCGAGCGACGGATCGCCGGAAACACCACGTCTGACAGACTGATTTGTTGCTCGCGGATTCCGCGGGATGCGAAATTTGGGGGCGCGCGCGAAGCGGGGCGGACCGCGGCGTTCGGATGGGACGGGGCATAGACGCCTCGATCTCCGTGCCGCCTTTTTCGCCACGTATCCAGCCTGCATAACTGCTCTCAGATATGATTAGATCGACCGGGCCCACATGTCAGCCACTCGGAAGGGACCTTATAAATGCGCCCGGCGAGGATTTCTGTGCTGCGCCCCAGCATTCTCCCTCTCTCTCTGCTTCCTTCTTCCCAGCTCAGCGTGCTCGCTCTCGCCCCCGCACCACTTCCCTTCGCGCATCTCTCCGGCGACCATGGCCAAGGAGAAGACGGCGGCGCTGGAGCGCGCCAAGAAGGCGTCGGCGTCGGAGAAGGCAAAGGGGAGATCCACCAGCCGCGGAGGGTCCTCGTCCAGATCTCGCCTGCCGAAGGGCTGGGTCCAAGGAGACTGGATCCAGTCGACCATCACAGAGAAGGACCTCCTCGACATGGCCAACGAGGGCTTGATCCCTCACGGAGCTGCGAGGTTGCCGGGGAAGGAGTGGCAGCCACAGCCAGAAGAGGGTGAGTGTGTGCTTTTGGCCACTCATGTTGATCGTGGGTTTTCCTTGCCGCCAAGTATTTTCTTCCGTGGCTTCTTGAATTTCTTCGGAGCGCAGCTCCACCACTTTACCCCAAACTCCATTGCCTATCTTGCCGCGTTCGTGTCCATGTGTGAGGGTTTCTTGGGCTGTCGACCGCACTGGGGTTTGTTCAAACATATATTCACGTGTCGATCTCAGACCGTGAAGAAGGCGAGCCCAGGTGATGAGAGAACCCGAGTCGTCCAAATGTGCGGAGGCCTGGGGATTCAGGTGAGGAATAAGAGCACCTTCCCGCCCATGACCTTTCCCGAGTCCGTCAGAGGCTGGCAGTCGACTTGGTTCTACTGCCAGGTCCAGTCGACGCCAGGGCAGTCGAGTGGACTCCCTCCGTTCACCATGGACCGAGTGAGCAAGCCTTCCCCTCTGAAGCTGATTCCGGAGGAGAAAGCTGACGTGAAGATGTTGATGGAGCGCGTGGTGCAGTTGGTTCGGGAGGGAGTGACGGGCATGGACCTCCTGGAGGTTTTCCTCAGGCGTCGCATCCAGCCTCTCCAGTTCCGGAGCCACTGCATGTGGTTGTACTGTGGGACCGAAGACGAGACTAGAGTCCATCCAGAAGCAGTCGACGATGTCACTCTGGAAAGATGGATGGTAGCCGTCACCGGAAACAAGGACAACCCACGCGGAGCCAGAAGGATTCCTCCACTCGACCACAACAGTGATCCTAATAAGGTACACTTGCCCTGCTCTCCACTGCATTCTTGTCGTATTCATCTCTGTTTACTCTGCCGACTGGTCGACTGATCATTGTCTTGATATCTGCTAGGCCCTCACCGAGCTGTACTCGATGCCCAATGGGGCACAAACTCCGACTGAGGAGGGTGAGGCGAGTGGGGGCGAGAGCCAGGACGAGGAGGAATGGGACTCGGACGTTGCAGGGGACGACGACGACGATGATGATGACGACGGCGATGATGATGACGCCGAAGACGAGGAGGAATAGGAGGAGGTCGTGCCACCGCGTTCGGAAAGGCGGTCGAAGCTCGTCCACGACCCTTCGACTGAACGTGGCAAGGGGGTTGCGACGCAGTCGACCAAGCGCCCTAGGACCACTTCTCCAGCGCCGACTGAAAAGGCGCCGAAGCAGCCTAGGGGGGCTCCGCCAAAGCCGACCAAGCTCCTGCCGAAGATGAAGGTGTCCATCCCCACCATATCAGGGTAATTGTGCTGCTCATATTTTCTTATTCTGTGCGAACTTTATCTCTGGTCGACGCTGAAGTTAGTCGACTGATCCTTTGGAGTTGCAGTGCTGCTACTTCTGAGACCTCGGCCCGGGCTGATGACCACGAGATGGAGGATGCAGCAACTTCGAATCCAGGTACTGTGTTCTTAACACCGTTCTTAGTCGACTGACTCGCGATCTCTGATCCTGATCCTTCTCCGCAGCTCCACCCAACACTGTTATCAATCTCCCTGACGACGACGAGGATGAAGAACCACTGACACGCAGGAGGAGTCGGAAAGCGTCCGCCAGTAAGGTACCTCAGGATGTGACGGCGCCTGAGATTCTGACTGTGGAGGAAGGGAACACCACTCGACACACGGTGTCCTTCGCAAATCCACTGACGAGTGCTCAGCAGCCCTCCCTCTTTACGACGCACCACGTCCCAGAGGACCAAGCTGGCGCAGCGAAGGAGGCAATACGCCAGGCGGGACTCATGATGGAGCAGCTGAAGACCATCCGGGACGCGAGCCAGGCAGCTTATGACGCCAGTTCTGCCCTCCAAAGCAATGTCCAGGTCAGTCGACCGCTGTTTGTTCTGTTGGATATGCTACCAAAAACTTTTCTTTTCCGGAATTTATATTAGTCACCCACTGGGTGTGTCGAATAAACTCCGTGTTAGCGGGGGCACGCTGAGTGCACCCGCTGGGTGTAGTCCCCAAGGCTAAGGTCGACTGCTGGCAGTCGGCCTTAGGCTTTATGATGTCAATCTTTCTGTCAGTCGACTGGTCGACTGGATTTCACAAACCGGTGGGGGCACGCTGAGTGCACCCACTGGGTGTAGTCCCCAAGGCTAAGGTCGACTACTGGCAGTCGGCCTTAGGCTTTATAATGTCAATCTTTCTGTCAGTCGACTGGTCGACTGGATTTCACAAACCGGTGGGGGCACGCTGAGTGCACCCACTGGGTGTAGTCCCCGAGACTGTGGTCGACTGCTTGCAGTTGATCACAGTCTTAGAGAATGCATCTCGCACACTTTTTTTTTGAGGTCGACTGGTCGACTTTGTCTTCAACAGGATTAGTGGGGGCACGCTGAGTGCACCCACTGGGTGTAGTCCCCGAGACTACGGTCGAATGCTTGTATTCGGCTGTAGTCTTAGAAACGTGTGTTTTTCCCTTTTTCACTCGGAAGTGAATTACATTTGACATTTAGTCGATTGGTTCTTCGCAGAACTCTTGTGATCTTGTGGCTCGCTACTCAGAGCTGGAACACAAGCATACTCAAGTCGAGCTGAGCTTGAAGCTAGTTCAGGAGAAGCTGACAAAGGCAAAGGAGGAGACCGAAGGTATGTTTGGTGAGACCCTGACGACTGCTTTTCCCCTTGCTTGTTTCAGCATCTGATCTTGCTGTAACTTGCAGGTAAGGTAAGGGAGGCCCAGCAGAAGAAAGACCTTGAGCTAGCTGAGAAGATCAAGCTTGCTGACGAGAAGTTAGCTTCAGTCACCAAGCTCGAACAACACAATACCAATCTGAAAGCTGCTCTTGGGATTGCCAACAAGGAGGTCAGTCGACTGAAAACTGACAAAGCTGCCCTGACCGACCAAGTCAGCAAATTGACTGAGAAGAAAACTGAACTGGAGGCCTTCCTGAGTGGCCTTGCCAAGAAGTTGTTCCTTATGCTTGAAGGTAGACCTCCATGTTTGGCAAATATTTCCAATTGTGGCTTTTTCCATTCGACTATCTCCTTGACTTAGTGATCACCCTTGCAGAATTTTGTCAAAACTTTGAAGAAGAAACCAGCCGACTGGAGCCAAACCTTGACCCCGTCAATTCTCCGGTGAACGACGAAGTTGCCATGGATGTTTTCCGACTGGAGTCTCGTGTTGCAGCTGTCGTGGACTATCTCGCAAGGCTGAAGGCCGCCACATCTCGCATCGACTCGACGCTCTGGCCTGAGGAGACACTTCAGAATGACCTTGAGTCGCTGATGGCCCGCTTGAACACGATCCCTGGTCGAGTGCAGGAGTGGAAGAAGTCCTCGGCTCGGTGTGGTGCAGATGTCGCTCTGTGTCTGGCCCGAGTCCACTGCAAAGATGCACGAGAGGAGAAGCTGGCGGCCCTTCGGGTGGCCAATACCAAGAAGCACGACTTCAGGTCCTTTATGGAGACTTTCCTTGCAGCTGCCACTCGGATCGCCGACGGAATTGACCTTGATGAATTTGTTGCACCTTCCAGCCCTCCACAGGAGGGGTAAAAAACTTCTTCTGGCTCGACGCTTTAAATTTGCCTCGGTATGCCGAGTGGAATTGTAACCGACAAACCTTAACGGGCTTGACGCCTGAGCACTTTTGGTTCCTTTAGATATTGATTCAAACTTGAATTTGGCGCTTGAATATGATTGCCTTCGGCTCGGAATGTCTTTTGCAGGTTCAAAGCAAGGTGCCTGTACTGCAATCGACTTATTCTTTAGTCCACTTAGGCGAGCACTGGGCTGCAGCTAAGCCCCCCGAGTGAGAGGGTTGCTCTCCACTCGGCAGGGTTTTTATACCTTAGGCGAGCACATGGCTGCAGCTAAGCCTCCGAGTGAGAGGGTTGCTCTTCACTCGGAAGGATTTTTATAACTTAGGCGAGTGCTTGGACTGCAGCTAAGCCCCCGAGTGAGAGGGTTGCTCTTCACTCGGTAGGATTTTTATAACTTAGGCGAGCACATGGCTGCAGCTAAGCCTCCGAGTGAGAGGGTTGCTCTTCACTCGGTAGGATTTTTATAACTTAGGCGAGTGCTTGGACTGCAGCTAAGCCCCCGAGTGAGAGGGTTGCTCTTCACTCGGTAGGATTTTTATAACTTAGGTGAGCACATGGCTGCAGCTAAGCCTCCGAGTGAGAGGGTTGCTCTTCACTCGGTAGGATTTTTATAACTTAGGCGAGTGCTTGGACTGCAGCTAAGCCCCCGAGTGAGAGGGTTGCTCTTCACTCGGTAGGATTTTTATAACTTAGGCGAGCACGAGGCTGCAACTAAGCCTCCGAGTGGAAGGCTGGCTTACCACTCGGTAGGATTTTGATAACTTAGGCGAGCACGAGGCTGCAGCTAAGCCTCCGAGTGAGAGGATTGCTCTTCACTCGGTAGGATTTTCACAACTTAGGCGAGTGCTTGGACTGCAGCTAAGCCCCCGAGTGAGAGGGTTGCTCTTCACTCGGTAGGATTTTTATAACTTAGGCGAGCACATGGCTGCAGCTAAGCCTCCGAGTGAGAGGGTTGCTCTTCACTCGGTAGGATTTTTATAACTTAGGCGAGTGCTTGGACTGCAGCTAAGCCCCCGAGTGAGAGGGTTGCTCTTCACTCGGTAGGATTTTGATAACTTAGGCGAGCACGAGGCTGCAGCTAAGCCTCCGAGTGGAAGGCTGGCTTACCACTCGGTAGGATTTTGATAACTTAGGCGAGCACGAGGCTGCAACTAAGCCTCCGAGTGAGAGGATTGCTCTTCACTCGGTAGGATTTTCACAACTTAGGCGAGTGCTTGGACTGCAGCTAAGCCCCCGAGTGAGAGGGTTGCTCTTCACTCGGTAGGATTTTCACAACTTAGGCGAAACGGATTCGCGGCTAAGCCTCCGAGTGGGAGTCTGGCTCACCACTCGGTAGGATTTTTACAAACTTAGGCGAAACGGATTCGCAGCTAAGCCTCCGAGTGGGAGTCTGGCTCACCACTTGGTAGGATTTTTACAAACTTAGGCGAAACGGATTCGCAGCTAAGTCACCCACTGAGGGGGAATTTTATGTGGACAAAAATAAAAAGTGACAGAAATCATGGAGGAACTATGACACTATTATTTTGAGGCCCACGAACTACAGAAGTACTTTATTGCAACTCATCCGAGTGATAAAACTTAAGTGTAAAATGGGCGGAGTAGCTCCGCGTTCCAAGCTCGGGGCTCGTTGATATTATGCTCGACGTTGTAAAGACGGTACGCCCCGTTGTGGAGAACCTTGGTGACGATGAAGGGGCCTTCCCAAGAAGGAGCAAGCTTGTGTGGTTTGTGCTGATCCACTCGGAGAACCAAATCCCCTTCCTGGAAGGCTCGACCTCTCACATTTCTGGCGTGGAAACGGCACAGATCTTGTTGGTAGATGGTCGACCGGATCAGAGCCATCTCCCTTTCTTCCTCTAAAAGGTCGACTGCGTCCTGCCGCGCTTGTTCAGCTTCTGCTTCGTTGTAGATTTCAACTCGAGGAGCATTGTGGAGAAGATCACTCGGCAGGACTGCTTCAGCTCCATAGACCAAGAAGAATGGAGTTCTTCCGGTCGACCGATTAGGCGTGGTCCGCAGTCCCTAGAGTACAGATGGAAGTTCGTCGACCCAAGCCCCAGCCGCGTGTTTGAGATCACGCATCAGTCGAGGCTTCAGTCCCTTGAGAATCAGTCCATTAGCTCGCTCTGCTTGTCCATTCGACTGCGGATGGGCGACTGATGCGTAGTCGACCCGTGTGCCCTGGGAGTCGCAGAAAGCTCTGAATTCCTCTGAGTCAAAGTTCGACCCATTATCCGTAATGATGCTGTGCGGGACTCCATATCTGAATATTAGTTCCCTGATGAAGCTAACAGCAGTACCGGTGTCAAGGCTCTTGATTGGTTTAGCCTCGATCCACTTGGTGAACTTGTCGACTGCCACCAGTACATGCGTGAAGCCACTTCGTCCTGTTCTCAAAGGACCGATCATGTCCAGCCCCCAAACTGCAAAAGGCCAGACGAGTGGGATGGTCTTCAAAGCTGACGCAGGCTTGTGCGACATATTCGAGTAGAACTGACATCCCTCGCACTTATCTACTATCTCTTTTGCCATCTCATTCGCCTTGGGCCAGTAAAATCCGGCTCGGTATGCTTTGGCCACGATGGTCCGAGAGGACGCATGATGACCACAGGTCCCCGAGTGAATATCATTGAGGATGAGTCGACCTTCTTCTGGTGTTATGCACTTCTGACCGACTCCAGTCGCGCTTTCTCTGTATAATTGTCCTTTGATTACGGTAAAGGCCTTAGATCGACGGACGATCTGTCGAGCCTCTTCCTCATCCTCCGGAAGCTCTTTCCTCAAGATATATGCGACATACGGAATCGTCCAGTCGGGAATGACCACCAAAACCTCCATGATCAAGTCGACCACCGCTGGGACTTCAACTTCAGTCGGATCTGTGGCGCTCTTGGGCTGCGGAGTTTCTTCGGTGAAAGGATCTTCTTTGACTGACGGAGTGTGTATATGCTCCAAGAACACACCACTCGGAATGGCTTCTCTCTTGGAACCTATCTTTGCTAGATCATCAGCTGCTTGATTTTTCAGTCGGGGTATATGATGGAGCTCCAACCCCTCGAACTTCTTCTCCAGCTTCCTCACTGCACTGCAGTATCCAGTCATGGCTGGGCTTCTCACGTCCCACTCTTTCATCACCTGATTGACCACTAAATCCGAGTCGCCATAGACCATTAGGCGACGGACGCCGAGTGAAATGGCCATGCGCAACCCATATAGGAGGGCCTCATATTCTGCCTCATTGTTGGAGGAATCAAAGTGAATCTGGAGCACATATCTGAGCTTATCTCCTCTGGGGGAAACCAGGACAACCCCAGCACCGGAACCATTCAACATCTTAGAGCCATCGAAAAACATGGTCCAATGCTCCGAGTGAACTTCAGTCGGCTGCTGTTGTTCAATCCACTCGGCGAGGAAATCTGCTATCGCCTGGGACTTAATGGCTTTCTTTGCCTCAAACTTGATATCAAGGGGAAGAAGTTCAATCGCCCATTTGGCCACTCGACCAGTTGCATCTCTGTTGTGCAAAATCTCTGATAGTGGAGCGTCGCTGACGACTGTGATGGAATGGTCAGAGAAATAATGAGCAACCTTCTTTGTGGTCATGTATATTCCATACACAAGCTTCTGATAATGAGGATATCTCTGCTTGGATGGAGTCAAGACTTCAGACAAATAATACACTGGGCGCTGAACTTTGAGAGCTTTTCCTTCTTCTTCCCGCTCGACCGTTAGCACAGTACTGACGACTTGTCCTGTGGCTGCGATGTAGAGCAACAGAGGCTCTTTGCTGATTGGAGCAGCAAGCACCGGCTGGGTGGAGAGCAGAGCTTTTAGCTCGGCAAACGCTGCATCAGCTTCTGGAGTCCACTCGAACTTGTCAGCCTTCTTCATCAGTCGGTAAAGAGGCAGTGCCTTTTCACCGAGTCGTGAGATGAATCGACTTAATGCGGCCAAGCATCCAGTAAGCTTCTGGACATCGTGCACTCGCACAGGGCGTTTCATTCGGAGAATAGTGCCAATCTTCTCTGGGTTAGCGTCGATTCCCCGTTCGGAAACGAGAAAACCGAGTAACTTGCCACCAGGAACTCCAAATGTGCACTTTGATGGATTGAGCTTGATATCATACCTTCTGAGGTTGGCAAATGTTTCGGCGAGGTCAGCGAGCAGGTCGGAACCTTTTCGTGACTTGACAACAATATCATCCATATAAGCTTCCACATTCCGACTGATTTGGGTGAGTAGACACTTCTGAATCATTCGCATAAATGTGGCTCCGGCATTCTTGAGGCCGAATGGCATGGTGATATAGCAGAAGCACCCGAATGGAGTGATGAAAGCTGTTTTTACCTCATCGGGCCCGTACAGACGGATCTGGTGGTACCCGGAGTAAGCATCTAAAAAAGACAACCTCTCGCATCCCGCGGTCGAGTCAACAATTTGATCTATGCGAGGGAGAGGAAAGTGATCTTTCGGGCAGGCCCGGTTGATGTGCTTGAAATCAATGCACATTCGGAGCGACTTGTCCTTCTTAGGAACCATGACGACATTAGCGAGCCACTCGGAGTGGTATATCTCTCGGATAAATCCTGCCGCCAACAGTCGAGCCACTTCTTCACCGATGGCCTTTCTCTTCTGGACGGCGGACCGCCGAAGATGCTCTTTGACTGGTTTTGCAGACGAGTCGACTCTTAGGCGATGCTCAGCCAGTCCCCTGGGAACACCTGGCATGTCAGCGGGCTTCCATGCAAAAATGTCCCAGTTCTCACGGAGGAACTGGATGAGCGCTTCTTCCTATTTTGGGTCGAGTGTTGTGGAGATGCGGGTCGGAGCTGCTTCGGGGTCGGTCGGGTGAATGTGAACAGGCTTCGTCTCACCGGACGACTGGAATGCAGACTCTGTGGCGGGCTTCTTGGATCGCAGCAAGTCACTCGGATCTGCGTTTTGCTTGTATTCTTCGAACTCGACCGCTGTCACTTGGGAATCGGCAATCTTGGAGCCCTTCTGAAAGCACTCCTCTGCCTTTTTCCTATCACCGGTGACAGTGATCACACCTTTGGGACCGGGCATCTTCAATTTGAGGTACACGTAACATGGTCGAGCCATGAACCGTGCATAGGCTGGTCTCCCCAAAATGGCATGATAAGCACTTTGAAAATCCACGACCTCAAACGTCAACTTTTCTTTGCGAAAATGCTTCGAATCACCAAACACTACGTCCAAAGCTATCTGGCCGAGTGACTCGGCCTTCTTCCCTGGTATAACTCCATGGAAGCTCATGTTACTAGTGCTCAGTCGGGACATCGGAATGCCCATACCTTTCAATGTGTCTGCATACAATAAGTTCAGCCCGCTTCCACCATCCATCAGCACCTTTGTCAGTCGAGTGCCTTCGACAACTGGATCGACCACCAAAGCTTGCCTCCCGGGGGTGGCAATATGAGTCGGGTGATCAGATTGGTCGAATGTGATGGGTGTTTGAGACCACTTCAGATAATTTGCCTTTGCTGGGGCAACCATGTTCACCTCTCGGTTAATCACTTTCAGTCGACTTCTGCTTTCCACATCTGCAAAGATCATCAGAGTGGAGTTGATATGCGGATATCCTCCCTCACTGTCCTCTTTGTCTTCGGCCTTGTCCGACTCCTTCTCCTTGTCCTTAGACTGTTTTCCCTGAAACTGCTGGATCAGGAGTCGACATTGGCGAGTGGTGTGCTTTGGGTAAATGATATTCCCCTCTTCATCTTTCTTCGTGTGAATGTGACACGGCATATCCATCACGTCGTTCCCTTCTTTATCCTTTACCTTCTTGGGGTTCCAGGATCCTTTTGGTTTCCCCTTAAACTTTCCTTGAGTCACGGCCAGAGCCTCTCCAGGAGCTGCTGGTTCAGCCTTCCGCTTCTGTTTCCGACTGGTGTTTCCTTTTTCCGACTGACTCGGCTTGTGCTTGCCGCTTCGGAGTCGGTCTTCTTCTTCGCCGTTGGCGTACTTGGTAGCAATCTCCATCATCCGACTCAAGGTCATGTCACCGGTTCGACCAAATTTCAAACTCAGTTCTCTGTTCTTGACGCCGTCTTTGAAGGCGCATACTGCCTGATGATCAGAGACATTTTCCACAGTGTGGTGCAAAGTGATCCACCTCTGAATATACTCTCTGAGAGTCTCATTAGTTTTCTGCACGCAGACTTGCAACTCTGTCAATCCCGCTGGTCGCTTGCAAGTCCCTTCAAACGTTCTGATGAACACTCGGGACAGATCTTCCCAAGTGTAAATGCTGCTAGGAGGTAATTGAGTCAACCATGCCCTGGCAGAACCTTCCAACATGAGGGGCAAATGCTTCATGGCCACCTCGTCGTTCCCTCCACCGATCTGAACTGCCACTCGGTAGTCTTCAAGCCAAGTTTCAGGCTTAGACTCACCAGTGAACTTGCTGACTCCTGTTGCCAACCTGAAATTGGGGGGGATAACTGCGGCTCTGATAGCTCTGCTGAAACATTCAGAACCAGAAACATGTACTCGACTGCTCGTGGGTACATCTCTGTCGAGTGCGCCTCGATGGGCTCTGTTCCGGTCGACCAACCCTTGCACGATAATGGATCGCGCGTCGAAGCCTGGCTCTCTGGGGTCAACTGGAACCCTACGCCCTGTACTGTACTGACGCCTATCATCTGGCTGCCGAGGAGCGTAAGACCCACCCCTCGGAGGGGAATAGGGCACTCGACGCCTATCATCTCGGTCGAGTCTGTCGCCATATTGATCTCGCCGATTCTCACGCCCTTCGCGCCGCGGAGGCGATCTGGGGCTGTGAGCCGACTGAACCGTATTCACAGTGACAGATCGACTGTGAATTCTGTTGCGCGACTGAGACACGGCTGAATTCTGATCTCCTGCTGCCCGGAGCAGATCCCTGATCTGCAGCAAACCTCTGCCAGCTTCCGACTGCGAAGGCTGAATGGACTCTGCTATACGGGTCGCAGCTGCTAAATTCTGAATTGGGGTTCGATATACCTGAGTCGGCGGGAAGAGTTGACATCGACTGGTGTCGGGAACTCGTTGCCGCGCGCGCTCGTCGAGTGCTCGCTGAAGGTTCTCCAGTCGAGTGCGCTCGGCCAAATTGGCCAGACGCGCCTCCTCCAAGGCACGAGCCTCGGGGGTTTCTCCTGCGATGGGAATACGCAGGGGATCCTCGTTCCTGCGGCGAAGCTCTTCTCTTTGCAGAGAGTCGAGTGGCTCGGGCTGGTACTCTTCGTAGTCTCGTGCAGGGTCGCCGCCGTCACCTGCTCCACCCCCACGGGCGAAGCCAGGAGGGCTGTGGGGCCCGTCGACCATCAAGATTTCCGCCGCTGGATCACTGCTTCCGCACTCGGATGCAGTCTCTCCGGAGCCAGTCGACTGATCGAACAAGCCGTAGAGAGATTCGTTGGGCTCGATTGCCGCAACTTGTGTAGTGGCCGATTGGCGAGCCACCGCGTGACTCACCCATCGCTGAAGCCTCGACCGGCCTGAGCGCTTGCGCTGGCGGGAGACCGGGAGGGTGGACGATGGAGGAGCCGACCGATACTGGGTCGACGGTTGCCGCAGCAGAACGCCGCGGACACATGCGCGAAAATGCGTCGCACCACGGACGGGGAGTGCGTCTACGTCGAGTGGAGCCTCCTGGAGCCATGCGGAGTCGTCGGCGATGAAGGTGAGAGTGCCAAGACGGATCTCTTGACCCTTGACCAAAACTCCAGCAGACACCATGATGAAAGTACTCAGAAGAATCGCAACTTCTCCACAAAATCGCTAAAACACCGGCCCCAAGGTGGGCGCCAACTGTCGTGGTTCTAAGCCTGACAGTAGAGTGGGGGTAGGTATGGAGAGGCAAGGTCCTAGCTATGGAGAGGTTGTAAGCACGAAGGATGTACGAGTTCAGGCCCTTCTCGGAAGAAGTAACAGCCCTACGTCTCGGAGCCCGGAGGCGGTCGAGTGGATTATGAATGTATGAATTACAAGGTGCCGAACCCCTCTGCCTGTGGAGGGGGGTGGCTTATATAGAGTGCGCCAGGACCCCAGCCAGCCCACGTAGGAGAGGGTTTAAGGTGAGTTAAGTCTGGGGCGTTACTGGTAACGCCCCACATAAAGTGCCTTTACTATCATAAAGACTACTTGATTACAGGCCGTTGCAGTGCAGAGTGCCTCTTGACCTCCTGGTGGTCGAGTGAGTCTTCGTGGTCGAGTCCTTCAGGCCAGTCGAGTGAATCCTCGTTGGTCGACTGGAAGGCGACCTCTTCTAAGGATGTCCTAGGGTAAGTTACTTGGATCAGGTCCATGATCCTACCCTAGGTACACAACCCCATCACCTCTCTCACAATATATTTTTTAACTTTTCTCCGACCGAGGAATTGAACTTATAAAACTAAAAGTTTTAGTCTTTGCCTTTTTATTCTTTTTAATACAAAATGCACACCGTGTACTATGTGAACTTCTGACAGCTATCAATCTGAACTTCTCTTGGTTACGTGAAAATATCTGATTTTTTATGAATATTAATCTAAATTTCTTAATTCTTTTTTATGAATTCTGAAACACTCTATTTTTAAAAGTTGAACTTTTTTGTTATTTTATTTTTGAACTTCTTGTTTCCATTTTTTAATAACAAGGGAAATTTGAGTTTTCTATAATCATTGAACTTCTTCATGTTTTTAATATGGACTTCATGATTTTTTTTAATTTTTTAATGAAATTTTGAAGCGCTCTATTTTTAAAAGTTGAACTTCTTGTTATTTAATATTTGAACTTCTTTTTCTATACTTTAATAATGAGGAAAATCTGAGTTTTCTATAATCATCGAACTTCTCCATCTTTTTAAATTGGACTTCCTAGTTTTATTTCTTTTAATAACAGAAAAAATCCTAATTTTCTATAGACATCGAGCCGCTGTGTTTTAAAATTTTAACTTCTAGGTTTATTTTAAGAGGAAAATCTTTGTTATAAAATTGTTTGAGATGCTTTTTTAATGACCTTCTTTGGGTTTGTAACAAGCATTGAACCAGTTGCGCCGCACCAATGACATGAAAACTCAGATTTTACTCACGATTTTAAAAGTTTTTCATCTAAAATTCATTCAATATAGTAGTTGAACTTCCTGCTGTTTTCACGTTGAACTTCTGTGATGTATTTACGTTTGTAATTTTCTCATCCATTCATGAGTGTTATACAAATGATAATCCTTTTGTACAAACCATTCTCACAATATTTTTTTAACTTTCTCCGACTGAGGACTTGAACTTATAACAACAACAAAATTAGACCTTACCTTTTAATTCATTTTCTCATATTAAACACACACCATGTAGTACATGAACTTTTTCCATTTCTATAATTTGAATTTTTCTTTTTCTTTTTTAAACCAAACTTCTCCCAAATAATAACTGAACTTCTTTGTGGATTGAGAGAATTATTTTAAAATGCAAAAAAACAATTTATTTTTTGTGTTTTCGAACATGGAAATACAAGGTGAACCTCTCTCGCAATAATTTTTGAACTTCACCGGACAGAGCACTTGAACTTCTTTCAACAAACTTTTTAAGTTTTTATTTTTCTATACTTTATTCTCACCTGAAATGCATTCCCTGTAGTACATGAACTTCTCGTTGTTTTCACTATGAACTTGTGTCACATTTTTGTGTATATGTCGAATTACACGCAATTGAAGATGGGACGCCCTTTTTCCATTTTAAAACATGTAATTGGAGGTCGAACGTCCCGCAATATAAATTTTGAACCGTGCATGGAGGTGCACGTGAACTTCTTGAAAGAAATATGAGTTTTTATATACTTCGAACTTCTCTGTTATTTTAATTTCAACTTCTATTGTATTATCCTTAGAAAGGAAATATCTTTTTAAATAAGCATCAAACATTCTTTTTGGTAAATTGAACTTCATAGTTTTATTCTTTTTAGAAACGGTAATAATTTGAGTTTCCCGTATACATCGAATTACTCCTCTTTTTTAATTTGAACTTTGTCATTTTTATTCTTTAGTAATAAGGAAAATATGAGCTTTTCTTACAAAGACCGAACTTCTCTATTTTTTGTAATTTGGACTTCTTGGTTTATTTCTTTTATTAACAAAAAAAATCCTAGTTTTTTAATTAACATTGAACCGGTCCACTATTTATATTTGAACTTGTAGAGTTTTTTATTTGGAAAATGGCGAAAATCGTTTTTTATGAATTTTAAAGTGCTATATTTTTTGTTTGAACTTTCACTTTTCATTACTTTTGTGACGCCCCCGATTCAATCGTACACTAATCATACATGCAAACGTGTACGATCAAGATCAGGGACTCACGGGAAGATATCACAACACAACTCTACAAATAAAATAAGTCATACAAGCATCATATTACAAGCCAGGGGCCTCGAAGGCTCGAATACAAGAGCTCGGTCATAGACGAGTCAGCGGAAGGAACAATATCTGAGTACAGACATAAGTAAACAAGTTTGCCTTAAGAAGGCTAGCACAAATTGGGATACAGATCGAAAGAGGCGCAGGCCTCCTGCCTGGGATCCTCCTAAACTACTCCTGGTCGTCGACAGCGGGCTGCACGTAGTAGTAGGCACCTCCCGAGTAGTAGTAGTCGTCATCAACAGTGGCGTCTGGCTCTTGGACTCCATCATCTGGTCGCAGCAATCGGGTATAGGAAGGGGGAAAAGGGGGAGCAAAGCAACCGTGAGTACTCATCCAAAGTACTCGCAAGCAAGGAGCTACACTACATATGTATGCATTGGTATCAAATGGAATAAGGGTATCATATGTGGACTGAACTGCAGAATGCCGGAATAAGAGGGGGATAACTAGTCCTTTCGAAGACTACACTTCTGGCCACCTCCATCTTGCAGCATGTAGAAGAGAGTAGATGGTAAGTTCACCAAGTATCATTGCATAGCATAATACTAACCGATGATCCTCCCCTCGTCGCCCTGTGAGAGAGCAATCACCGGTTGTATCTGGCACTTGGAAGGTTGTGTTTTAATAAGTATCCAGTTCTAGTTGTCATAAGGTCAAGGTACAACTCCAAGTCGTCATGTTACCGAAGATCACGGCTATTCGAATAGATAAACTTCCCTACAGGGGTGCACCACATTTCCCAACACGCTCGATCCCGTTTGTCCGGACACACTTGTCGGGGTCATGCCAGACCTCGAAAGATCAACACGCCGCAGCCCTACCTAGGCACAACACAGAGGTCAGCATGCCGGTCTAAATCCTATGGCGTAGGGGTCTGGGCCCATCGCCCATTGCACACCTCATGTTGCGAGGGCGGCCGAAAGCAGACCTAGCCTAGCAGGCGTTCTAGTCCAATCCGACGCGCGCCGCTCAGTTGCTGACGTCACGAAGGCTTCGGCTGATACCACGACGTCGAGTGCCCATAACTGTCCCCGCGTAGATGGTTAGTGCGTATAGGCCAGTGGCCAGACTCATATCAAATACCAAGTTCTCGTTAAATGTGTTATCTTGAAATAACCGCGAACGCCGACCAGGGCCAGGCCCACCTCTCTCCTAGGTGGTCTCAACCTCCCCTGTCGCTTCGCCACAAAGATCCACATAGAGGGCTGTCGCGAAAGTATGTCCTTCCAGCCCCCAATTCGTGAATCAAGCGTGGGTACTCCTCGAGCCAACCCGACTTTAGTCCTCACATGTATCATGTATAAAGTATATAGTATATACCCGTGATCACCTCCCGAGTGATCACGGCCCGATAGTATAGCATGGCAGACGGACAAGAATGTAGGGCCACTGATGATAAACTAGCATCCTATACTAAGAATTAGGATTGCAGGTAAAGGTAACAATAGTAGTAGCAAGGACATGCTATGCATCAGGATAGGATTAACGGAAAGCCGTAACATGCTACACTACTCTAATGCAAGCAGTATAGAGAAGAGTAGGCAATATCTGGTGATCACGGGGGGGGGGGGTTGCCTGGTTGCTCTGGCAAGAGAGAGGGGTCGTCAACACCGTAGTCGTACTGGGTAGCAGCGGCGTCGGTCTCGGTGTCTAGCAAGAGAAGAGGGGGAAGAAACAATAAATATAATGCAAACAAATGCATGACGATGCATGACAAGTAGCGGTGCTAGGGGTGCCCTAACGCGGTACGAGGTGGTATCGGTGAAGGGGGAAAACATCCGGGAAAATATCCTCGGTGTTTCGCATTTTCGGACAGATGAACCGGAGGGGGAAAGTTGCGTGTTCGCTATGCTAGGGATGCGTGGCGGACGAACGGGCTGCGTATCTGGGTTCGTCTCGTCGTTCTAAGCAACTTTCATGTACAAAGTTTTTTCATCCGAGTTACGAATTATTTTATATTAATTTTTAAAGTTTTAATTCAATTTTAGAATTAACAGAGTTTAATTAATTAAAAAAGGTAATTATTGGGTCAGCATGACATCAGCATGATGTCAGCAGGTCTATAGGTTGACTAGGTCAACCCTGGCACGTGGGGCCCGTTTGTCATAGTCTTAGGTTAATTAAACATGGTTAAATAGTTAACTAATTGATTAGGTTAATCTAATACCAAACTAATTAAGTTAATTAATTCTTTTAATTAATTAATATTTTTACTTATTATCTTTTTTCAAACTCTTTTTTTACCGTTCCAGGGGGTTGTCCCTAAGTGTTAGTGGCTCATCAGGGGGTTGGTAGCGGAATTAGCGCTAATGGCCTATTAGGCCGGTGATTAATCGTTGGTGGCTGAAAGCCACGGCGGAGGCATGCCGGATGGCCGCTATGGGCGGCGAGTCGAGTCGCGGTGGCCACTGGGGGCGAGCTCGCGCTCGCACGGTTCCAAAAGAAGCAGAGGAAGGCTGCGGGGTGAAGGGAGGAGGGCCATGGCGGAGCTGGGCGGCGCCGGCGCGGCGGATGCATGCGGGAAGGCAGGGGAGGGCGCGGGTGAGCAGAGGCGAGGTGGTCGGTCGTGGCGAGCGCAGCAGCAAGTGAGCGGTAGCGCGAGGGGGCAGCGTACATGCGAGGCAGGGCGCAGGAGGGCCGCACGCGCTAGGGCGGCCGGGCGAAGGCGAGGCGGGGGAGGGGGCTCCGCGGTGAGGCAGAGCGGTGTGCGAGCGCGAAGAGGCAGCGGGAGCAACGGGACGGTCGCGTCGACGGTCATGGGTGTCTCGCGAGGGAGAGGGGAGGAAGCGGGGCTCACTTCGGTTGTAGGGTCTGGGGCAGTGGGGCTCGGGGAGGAGGTCGGAGACGACTATGACACATGGGAGGAGGCGACGAGGTCCGGGTGGTGGTGGTGATCCGGCGACGGCAGGGTCCAGCGACGTCGAGTGGTGCGGTGGCTTCGAGGGAGAGGGGCCGGGGCTGTGAGGAGGACGTCGAGGATGGGGCGGCGAGGTCCGACGACTGGAAGGGCGGCGGTGGCCGGGGAGTGACGGCGTTGGGGGCGGCGGCGACCGGGCGTTGGCCCGATCTCGATCCCGTTCAGGATTGGGGAAAGGGGGATCGTGGGGAGTGGGGGTGCGAGTGGTGGAGTAGTGGGCTAGGGTTACCGTGGTGGGGGGTATAGGTAGGGGTGGCCTAGGTCGGCCTGGTCAGTTGTGGCCAACTGGGCCACTTGGCCCACAGGAGAGGGGGTCTTTTTTCTATTTTATTTTAAGTTCCCTTTTGTTACAGTTTTGTAAAAATAAACACTAGCACCTAAATTTGTATTTATAAACATACTACTGCCACCTTAATTCTCAACCCAAAATAAAATAGTTTAATATTTTATAAAATTCAATAGGAATTTATTTAATTTTTTTACCTACTGTTTTAATTATTTTAGGCCACTTAAATACTTTTCAAAAAGTTTGATTTCACCACTATAATGGCCTTTGGATTATTTAGCACCTTTTGAACATTTTAGTTTGACAATTGAAAACCTTTATAGTTTGACTTTATTTTAAATCTAAATTCGAACGAGTTTTGAATCATCGTGAGATTATCAGAAATAATCATGGTGACGTGGCAACATTAGTAGAGGGTTACTGTAGCTTAATTATCCGGGCGTCACAATTCTCCTCCACTACAAGAAATCTCGTCCCAAGATTTAAGAGGTGTCTAAGGGGGAAGATCTGGTTATGAAATTCTAACGAGTCTTCTCGGTCTTGGTTGCTCTTCTTGAAGAGGTCGATCCATTACGTAGATGTCTTCATTTCTCTGCTTCAGGTCATCATGATGAAGTCGGCATCCTTTCTTCAGGAACTCCATCATACTTACGAAAGAATAAAGGGTGGGTATTCCATGAGAACGGACCTCTGCAAGGTTGACTATCTGGTCGATAACATCGAGGAGGGTGGCAGAAAGTAACTCTCGAATTGAAACTTAAGAAAATATCGAGAGCAAGGTAAGGAGGTACCATGGGATGTTTCGAGCGGGTAGGCAATCGCTCGATGCCTGAAACAGGGCGTGAAAGGGGTTCAAAGCAATGGGGATAAGTATTGTGTTTGATACCAGAATTGATGATCCCTCAGAAGGTGGCTCATGAATTACATACGAGGCCACACGCGAGGAACAACCTTGGGAACAGGGGGTGTACAGGAGAGTCAGGTTTCGATCATGTGGAACTGTGGGTTATGGGCCCACCATGTGGGTTAAAAGTAGGAAGGGCGGAGATGCCTTGCGTGATCATGTTAGCAAGGCATGTCAGAGGGTAGTCTGTCGGTTATGTCGGCAACAATATCGGCACCAAGGGCGAGGGACGAAGAGAACCATTTTCCTGCTCGTTGAACGAGGCGGACCAGTAGGCAAAGTTCTCGTCCATCGATGGTTACCAAAATGTCATCAACAAAAGTAACAGGGTCTTTCTGACAGAATTGTACACCAAGGTGTTTGCAAAAGCAGGAAAATATTACTGCTTAGATCATATAGATCACAAGAAAGTTTAAACCAAACAATGGAAAGGAAGATATGATTATCAGAATTAAACAGAACAATGGAAAGGAAAATGTGTTTAAATACATATTTCAGGGGTATCTCCTTTCCAAGGACAAACAGAGCCTGATATCCGTGACATGATATAATGTAGACAACTCTTTAGGTAAGGGGAGAGAAATTTCATGACATCACCCATACAACGGTGTTTGGATAATTGAGCAAGAAACATTTAGCATTGGGCTTCAAATGTTCTTGTTGAAAATTGGAGTATCACAGACATGCTTCGAGATAGCATTGACATGGTCACTGGGTAAAGATCAGACTTTGGATACTCTAAGGATCCATCAGGATAAACTTATTAAACAAGGCATTCAATTTCCTCGTGGAAAAATGGTTAACCTTGTTAAAAAGGAAACTATAACACTAGGTCCTCCGGTCAGATGTGCTAGGCATGACATCACCTTACCGGGTCATATAAAGACCAATGTTATAACTCTTGGAAATATGTTCCAACCATCATATCTGACTGAGATTCAGATCTGATCGGTGTTAGGGTACCTCAGACTCAGGATGCCTGAGAAGAAAATGTGCAAAACAAATTGACGAGACGACATTGTAAGATTATCGGGAAATGCTCTATGGAAGCGAGTTCCGAAACAAGAGTTTGTCATTAAACCAAGGAGAGAATGAGGAGGTGGCTGATGGACCCAACGATAATTCCTCGAGATTACCAAAAAGATGGATTCCACGATTATGTGAACAAGGAGATAACATTTGTGAGATCAAATGGTATAATGATGTATGCTTGAGGGAAACATACGCAATTAAACATTGGTTGGAAGGTGCACCCAAAATATGGCTTAGGTAGCACGATCAATGTTAGAATGGTGATCCAATAACCAATACTTAAGAATGAACTATCAACCATTAACTTCAAAGCAGTAGGGTTGCTAGAAGTTTGAATTCACACATCATAGTTAAATGGTTGGTATCCCGGTTAGAAACCACACGGGGACCAAGATATGAACGTAGATGGCGAGAAGTATTATGATATCAAGAATTCTGAAGAGGTGGTGAAATTCTCACAACCTTTTTGTCATGAAAGATGGTAATACTCCAAGCTAAAGAAGAACAATGTTGGATAGCAAGGAACTCCACGTATAACACAAAACACGATCAACTTTGTGTTGGAGGGGAGGCAATAAAGGTGTCGATGATAACACAAATCATCGAGGGCAATGATGGTATTTCTCATCAAGAATTCGATAGATACCTTGGAAGAGCTCAGAATGTTCATGATGATCATGACACATTTGTCGAGAGGTTTCATGAAGATGTAATCGTTCAACGATGACATCAAGTCAAAGGAATGATGAAGCGAAAGGTAATTGGAACCAAGGGTACGACACAAACTCGAAATCAAGTATGATGTTCAAGGAGAAATGATAAGATGGGGAAGGTCAACGTAAGATTAGCTCACCGTTGAAATTTGTGCTACGGGAAGAAGGACCGGGTAGCACAGTTAAAATTATCACTATAACGATATAGCCAAACAAGCTAGGAATGACGTGATCGGGTACAAACCCATAAGTAAATAAGATTACCAAAAGTTGTTGAACCATAGGGCGGACTCGGTTCAGTTATCGGTGTCCGTTTAATAACTTAGAGCCCGTGAAAAGTGGAATCGGTGAGAATGCAGTACTTGATGAAGAACTCATAAGTTATGCAGTTCATGATAATCTCGAGATACCAGGGGGTAATACTTGATGACATATCAAAGTAGAGGTCGGACTAGGGTATTTCTCTGCAGAAGACAAGTGCTTAAAATTGCACGAGAAATGGTATTTAAATGAGAACATGGTCGGAACCATGATTGTAAAAGGCCAGATCCCAGATATAAGATGAACTTATACCAAGGGAATTATTAAATAAAGAGAGGCTTTAATGATAGGATCTACATCGTGTCCATGGGCATGAACACAAAGGTTCAAGGGTGACTCCCACTTCTTCAATGCATAACCTTTCATTCACTGCTCTCGAATTTTTGAAAATTACATTAGTTGTTGAAAGTTTTTACCTGGTGCAATACCAGATAAGTATGACCCATGAAAACTTTCGAGTTCACACCTATTAAGGAAGGCATACGTTCAACCCGTCAGGGTATCATGGAAACATATACCACAAGCTTCAATAGTAAATACCACTAGCTCGAAAGTAGAGCATGGTTCACAAAGCAGAGGATACAATTTACCAAAGGCATTATATACCCATGGAAAGGCTCACAAGGTTATTGAATATGCGGAGCACTGTCCGATAAAATCCAACAAAGGATCTGACGGTCCATAACGGAGCTGATGTGAGCATCGGGACACAATCAGAAGAAGAAACAATACAAGGAGATCAGATTATAGAAACAACTGACCAACTCAAAGCTCAAATGCAAAGGAATTATGAATTCCAAGATAAGGGATCAGAAGTAATGCTCTTATTCGGGATGGATAAGTTGAATAGCCTTAGGGGTACAATCAATGGCAATTTGGTTGGTCGAGATCCACCTCATGCTTAAAATGGCGTCTGAGCCGAAAAGATGAATTCTAGGATCTGACTGAGGATTGCGAGCATTCGCAACATATTGAATCAATGGACTTAAAATGATAGTGACAAATGCTGCCAATAAGATTACTATGCTTATGGGATTAACCATAATGCAAGCAAGCAAGAATTTCAAGAGCAATAACCTGCTAAGGATTTTCGGAAGATCGAATAGTATTTTGAAGACCTTAGTGAAACACATAATCAACTGGGGATGGTTGTACGAATGGAAAGTGTGCATCGCTATCCATAGGGTTCTATCGATGGAAGGGAATTGCAAAAGCGATGGCACAAAGTCGCAAGAGAACATCGTAGAGTATCTTCGGAACCTTCTGGTGTAGCAGGCAATCATCTGTAAATAAGGGGCTCTCCAGGTGGTTGTGATCATGAGATCCTAATGTTAGAGTTAGTAAAACCATTTTAACCCGAGTAGAAGAGAGTTCAGAGTCCCCGAGTAAGGATCGAGGAGTAAAAGATTCTAATACCACCCAAATGGCGACGTGGGCCCATGGGCCGCACAACCAGGTTAGTAAAATAGTTTTCATCGACTAGACTCAACTTCGCCCAAGGAGTGTGGAAGAGGGATTCCTACATGCAGTCGGCTCTAATACCAACTTGTGATGCCCCTGATTTAATCGTACACTAATCATACATGCAAACGGGTACGATCAAGATCAGGGACTCACGGGAAGATATCACAACACAACTCTACAAATAAAATAAGTCATACAAGCATCATATTACAAGCCAGGGGCCTCAAAGGCTCGAATGCAAGAGCTCAATCATAGACGAGTCAGCAGAAGCAACAATATCTGAGTACAGATATAAGTAAACAAGTTTGCCTTAAGAAGGCTAGCACAAACTGGGATACAGATCGAAAGAGGCGTAGGCCTCCTGCCTGGGATCCTCCTAAACTATTCATGGTCGTCGACAGCGGGCTGCACGTAGTAGTAGGCACCTCCCGAGTAGTAGTAGTCGTCATCGACAGTGGCGTCTGGCTCCTGGACTCCATCGTTTGGTCGCAGCAATCGGGAATAGGAAGGGGGAAAAGGGGGAGCAAAGCAACCGTGAGTACTCATCCAAAGTACTTGCAAGCAAGGAGCTACACTACATATGTATGCATTGGTATCAAATGGAATAAGGGTATCATATGTGGACTGAACTGCAGAATTGTCGGGGATATACCCCGCGGTATGACCTGACCGGAATCATGACCCGGTCGGGCTTGGCGACTCACCAGAGACCTGGCTGGAGCTTGGCGACTCACTGGCGATCCGGCCGGACATGGCGGTTTACATGTAAACCGCCAGGACATAGTGACTCACTGGAGACCCGGTGGGCGGATCAGACGGACGACAAGGCCCAAGGCCCAGCGGGCCGACTTATATTTTGGTGGACCGGCTTAAAAGGAAGGGGATGACGAATATTTCCTTTACGAGGAAGCAAGACCCGGACTTGTATTCAACTTGTGAGAAAGGATAGACTAGTCCTACTAGGACTCCACATGTAATCCGCCCCTTCAACATATATAAGGAGGGGCAGGGCCCAACCAAAGAGGGACAAGAAACAAGATCTAGGGCTAGACACAAAGAGCCGGCTTACCGGCGACTCCCTAATGATCATAATGAGACCTTGCCACAAACAGTATGTAGGGTTATTACCGAATGATGTTTCCCGGGGCCCGAAGCTGTCTAAATCCTTGTCTTATGTTGTGTCTCTCGATTCCTCTCAACCCCTCTCAAGCTACTACAAAGATGCATTGGCCTCGCGACTAAGTCCTCACACTAAAGACATCTGTCGTGACAATTTCACGATAGTTGGCGCCCACCGTGGAGCCTGCATATGGTGGTGTTGAGTTCTTGGAGGGCTCTATCTCAGGAATCGAGAAGTTTGCAACTTGCGAATGGAGAAGAGCTGGCATGGAGCAACAGTATCTTGCAGAGCCGCAACCGGGTCAAACTTTGAATCTGGCAGTGCATTATTTTTGAGTTCAAGATATGTCAACTGTTGTTTGCGTGAGCAGATCGATCGAATTACAAGTGGCCGAGGACGGTGTTCTTCGCTGCGGTTTGCTGGCACGTCAAGTTCGGATCTGTCAAGTCAGAACTATCAAGTCGTGCATCCTCGAGTTGTCCTAGGGTTCGGTTTTTTCTCAATTGGATTGCAGATCCTACCAGCTACCGTACGTTACTCAAAGTCCCAAGATGATCCAGCGTTGTAGCAAGTCATGAAGGGATTTCCCACTAGAAAAGGCTCTAGACCCAAAAAGAAAAAAAATTGGTGTGAGGGCCACGAGCTGGAGGAAGACCCAGACGAGGATTTTGACCACGACCCGAAGAAGAACGAAGCTGCGGGCCCGAGATCCGCCATCGTACAGCTTGCCCAGCCTCCGACCTTCGCCGCGGTGGTCCGCCGTCGCAGCGCTTTAAGGGCATCTCCAGCCGCGCTCTCAAGAAGGCCCTTCAAGCATTTTTTTCATCCGTCGACGTCAAAAAATCGGCCCAGACGCGTCCCAAAGAGTCTAATTTTCGCCGGCTCGGGTCAAAATTGGCTCAGGCGGACCCAACCCGAACTTGACGCGCTGGGGGTCGCTCGAGGGCGCCGGGTGAATCGTTTTTGGCGCGAAGAGCCGCGGGCCCGCCGCGTCGGCGACTCTACTCTCTTCTTGCCCCTTCGTCGTCCTCATCGCCTTGTTTCCCGCGACGAATCAATGCCAAAGCTGTCGCGCACTGCCGCGCCGGTCAGCCTCCATTAATGCCTCACGGGCGGTGCAGTGAAGGCTGGGCGACGCATCCCTCGGCCGCCACGCGTAACGCGCCGGCCAAGCCTACCGGCGTCTCCGCCTATAAAAGCCGACTGCAAGCGCGCCGGAGAGACTCACCTCGATCATCCACCGACGACGCGCTCATTTCTCCCCCTTTCCTCCTCTCGCCATCACCAGTTGAGAAAGCATGGCCGAGCGTTTCCCAGGCGACGGCGCGGCGGTGAACGGATTCGGGCGCCGTCATTTGCACGAGGACGAGGCTCGCCTCCTTTTCGAGGCCGAGTACCCGGTCCCGCCGGACATGCGGGTGCCCGGGGCGTGGAGGATCAGCGCCGATGGCGTGCTGGTGCCCCCGGTACCCACCGGCGCAGCGTGCGGAGATCGCATGCATCCGCTCGTCCCTGCCACGTGCGGCGAGGGAGGGGCCCCGGTACGTCCCCGACAGCCCAATCCGGGAGCAATACTTCTGCCGCCGGCACGACGAGCAGCTCAAGGCCACCAACGGCGTCATGCCCTCCGGCAGGTTCAACGCCGCCGGCCGGCGTCGGTGGTGGGGCGTGCCCGGGCGCATGTTGGAGTCCGTCCTTGAGTACATCGAGGGCGGCAACATGCCGCGCCTCGAGTACCCCGCTCCCCCGTCCTTCTCACGCCGCCGGGGAAGCTCCTGGACGCCGAGGCGCATGGAGACCGGGGTGTCCTCCTCCTCGTCCGGCGGCTCTCCCTGCCTCCACCTCCGCCCCGTCAAGCCGGAGCCCCAGGACACGCCTGTCGGCGCGCGTACCCGCAGCTCCCGCGCCCTCCTCGAGCCCAAGGTGGAGTCCAGCCTCCCCCCGAAGTACGAGGAGATAGCCGGGCGCGGCTTCTTCGACGAGGACGCCATGCGGTGGTCGCGCGACGACTACCTGAGCGAGGAGATGGTCCGGCAGCGCCGGGCCCTGGAGGAGATCGCCGCCCGCAAACGTGGGCGCGAGGACGAGGACGGTGTAGTCGTCCTCGATAGTGACGACGACGACGCCCCCGGACCGTCCAATCCGCTGCGCCAACCGGGGGAGGGATGCAGCAGGGACGGCGGAGGCGTAGGCGGGGGCGACGACGACGACGATGGCGGCGGTGACTACACGCGGTTCTACAGCCTCCTCGACATGTAGAACCGCGTGAGCGGGCGGCGAGGCGGGTGGCGAGGGAGACGGCGGGGGTAGCCTGCGGTAGTTTTTTTTATTTTTTTTGTAAAATATATTTAAATTTGAACGAACTCGCCCGTGTTTGCGTTGTGTTTGCGCCGAATTTGAACATTTTAAAAACCCGTGGGGGCCGCGACTGGGGGGCATCACGCTCCCAATGCACGGTTTAGCGCCGGTGCGTCTCTAAGGGGCGATTTTTTACCCCTCCTGGAGGGCCAACAGCTGAAGATGCCCTAAGCCGCCATTGTCGTGGCCGACGCGTCGAAGCTGCCTCCACCTCAGTCGTTCCGCCGGGCTGCCACTGTCGCCGTTGAGCCGCCATGGCTGGTCCACCTCCGTCTCGAACTGGAGCCGTCGAGCCACTTCAATTCCACTCCAGGCCGTTTTCACCTTATCCAAACTGCCATGGTTGTCGTGCGTCTCTGCTGTCTTTGTATCATAGGCGCTGCCTCCATGCTCGTTTCACATCTGCGCTACGGTCGCCGTCGCTTCCGCGTCCAAACCGGCGCATGTCCAAACTGACGCATGGCCATAATGAGGCACCGCCTCTGGTGTGGCTGTCGCGATCCTTCCTCCTCAAGTCGCTGTTGTCTCTGCCATGAGCCGCCGTGGTTCGTCAATCGCTGTTGTTTCTGGCATGAGCCGCCTCCATCTCCACTGCTGCACGTAGAGCCGCCGGAGAGCCACTGGCCAGCCGCCGCCCTGGTCTGCCTTCACAGCTGAACTGTGCCGCCGCGTCCTTGTCTCCGCCTCGTCAATCAGCCTCTGCTTCGTGCGTCACCCGTGGAGTCGCCACTGCTGCTCGCTCTGACCTGCCGGGGGGAGCCGCCTGCGAGCTGCGGTCGTGCTCACCTCCGCCTTGTGGGACACCTCCACTCTGAGCCGCCGTCACAGATGTATCCCTACGACCCGCCGTTCGCCACCGGGTGACCCGCTTGGCTATTGTACCTCTGCCACAGTTGCCATCGGCGCCTCTCAAGTCGCCTTGCGCCGGCTCCACCGGGCTGCGTCAAGCCGGTTGCCCGCCTCTGCTGCTGCTGGCGGGTCACCGCCAGTGTAAGAACAAGAAGGACGACCAGGAGTCGATCCCACAACCGCTACAGCGAAAGGGCAGCCGCCCTGTTGACCCTACGGGCGCGCCCCTGCTTCCGCCGCACCTCGCCAACGAGCCGCTGTCTCCATGGCCTTGTTGAAAAGCCATTGCCGACCGTGACTCCGTTTCAGATGTGCTGTATCGCTGCTGTCACAAAGTCCAGAAATAAAACAGCTTGAACGGTGCGTACAGGAATCAGCCAAAGCTAAACATGATTAGCTAAAGCCAAAGCAATCACGCATTGATGCCCAAAAAGGTACTATTTGGGCATATCCTCCCAAGCTTCATGGATGTGTGGGTGGATGTGAAGGCCCATTAAAACTGCATGAGGGATTTTGCTTCTTGTTTTGATCCCTACATCTAAATAAATCAGGTGATAGCCATTTGAGTCTATTTTATTAGCACATATTTTGTTTGAGAACAATTACTTTGGTCGGTATATTTTTATGTGTAGCAAAGGTGGTGCCGTGTTGTGCCTTTGAAGTATACGTCAGCACCATCACGCACCAGCGTCTGCGCCCGCTCACTGATGGAACAGGTGTGCGCAAGTCGCCTCCCGTGCAGGTTAATCTACATCAACCCGCCGGAGCCGCGTTGAGCCGCCCGTGCAGCTTAATCTACATCAACCCGCCGGAGCCGTGCTGAGCTGCCCTTGCCGCTTTGAGCCGTCGGGGTTATATTAAGTTGCCGGTCCGCCTGAGCCGCCGGAGCTATATTGATCCGCTGGTCTGCCTGAGCCACCTCTGTCGCGATAAACGGATCATCCGTCGTCCAAAACAAATCAGGTGATATCCATCCAAGTTTGATTTATTAGCACACGTTGTTTTTGTCAAAGAACGACTTTATCTTTGCCGTGGTCTGCAATATTGTTTATGCAGGGCAATTATTTATGACAAAAAGTGATATTATACCGCGGAGATGGAGGCACGCCAACATATTTTGGCCCAGGTGGTCATCGTTATTCAACGAACAACCGCACCGGCTTACAGCGTTGTGGCCGTCTCTCGCGACCACATCGGTTTACAATGTCGCGGCCGACTCTCCCATCCACACCGGTTTAAAATGCCGCCAACGAAAAATATGTCAGCACCCGCGGCTGACTCGGCCGCGATTGTTTTCACTTTCACCATGGTGATCATCAACTCCGTGGTAATAATTGCTGACCTGACGCATCAGGTGAAATCCATCCAGCATATTTTTATAAATTATATATTGCTTTCTTTAAAAGAGAAATTACTCTGGTTTGCAAGTTGTCCCATGCAGGATTCAAACCGGTCTATATCACGGTTAATTATGAAGAATCTCAAGCCAACTTCTCAAATCGCCTTGAGATTCAGAGGCTACGATGACATGACTTAGCAAATATCGTGAGATTTAAGACCCCGGGTCATTGGAGGGAAGA
Organism: Triticum aestivum; assembly: GCF_018294505.1. Lineage (NCBI taxonomy): Eukaryota > Viridiplantae > Streptophyta > Magnoliopsida > Poales > Poaceae > Triticum > Triticum aestivum. The sequence goes on along the minus strand of NC_057800.1, from coordinate 154,139,850 downwards.
TAACCCGGTCCTGGAGGCTACCGCCATATTAGTAAAAATTTAAAGGCCGTCAGAAAATTTCCGGCTCACAATGATGCTTTGGTTTACAATCCGGCTCAAGGGACCAAAGAGAGTTTGTTGCACAGCACAACTCAAACATAGGCTAAGCTATGATTACCCTTTGATCCAGCTCATAGCCACATTTATGGTCACTTGGGGGCTTCCTGTTCAAACATAGGTCGTATTCGAACCAAAGAGAACATAACTGTCGGTACCCTCTTGATCGGCGCAACGCCAAAGCCACTGGGGGCTACATGATCATATTCGAATCCTAGCTTAACCCCTTTGGAACGGTTTATTGATCGTATTCGAATTAGAAACCTCGATTTTTATTTGGTTTAAGTTTTTGCAAACAATCTTTTGGGTTTTGACACTTTTTGCTCATATCTGAAGCATATAAGTGTGGTTTCGTTTAAAACCGGCTTGGCTTTGGACGATAAGTCGCCAGCATGTGACAATCATCATATATTTGGAAGTATTGGCTTCTAAGGATTGGGTTATTACCCTTACTGCACAGGTCATGTAAACCGGCAGTACAAATTCAATATCACATTGGTTATATGTGGGATATTATGACCCGCCTTGCGGTAAACCGCCAAGGGATCTTGTGATTTACTTGTGTGCAGGATAAAGACTACATTTGGGTGGTTACCCGCCCTGGCTTTTGACGTTAAGTCACCAGGGCATATGTTGTTTAAACTCTATGCAGGATCTGCAGAGCTATGACTTAAATAAATGATTAAGTTCTAGCCCATTGTCAAAAATTGAAATTGGTGTCTCAAAAGGGTTATCGATTCTTGATTTTCTCAAAGGCTATAAGCCGCCGGGTTATAAAAATTCCGGTTTACGATGTAGGCGTATTAAATCGTCATCGGCCAAGAGCCGCCAGGTCATTCAAATCGTTAATAGCCAACATGGCTGGATTTTTATTATGGTTATCAATAACCAATATTACGATTGTGGTTTTCAAAGTCGCTTCAGCGCAATGGATATTATTTTATCAATGGATATAATTTATTCTACAATGGAAGGAATAGTCCAGAGTCGTTGCAGGCTTAGGACCCGACACTTGGGGGCTACATTATTCAAGTTGAGATCACATCAAATATTCAAGTCCCATGTCACTGCCAGCATGCACCATGGCACTTGTGGGCTAATGCAAAGACAATTTTACTGGCCTTATTGAAGACCCGACTCATCACATCATAATGAGCCGGCCCTTGGGGGCTACACGTTGTTGTTCAAGTCTATATGATCATATTTATAAAGTCCCTGCTCATTATTGCATAATGACCCGGCCCTTGGGGGCTGCACTGGTTATAGTTTTTATGAGTATAAGACAATTACAAGTCCTAGGTTGCTGCAAGCATGACAACCTGGCACTTGGGGGCTATATATATGGAGTATTCAGTCTTTACTAGTGACTAAGATGAACAACATGGATTTCTTCAAAGTGACAGTATTTATATTGAAGCAAGTCTTAAGTCATTACTTTGTTTCTGCTCAAGACTTGGGGGCTATAGGTAATATGGATATAAGGGAGAAAAAATCTTCAAATTCTTAGTTTTGAGTAAATCAGATTGACCCGGCGTCACCAATAACTATGACCCGGCGTCGGCAACAATTATGACCCGGTGCTATCAATATTTATAAACCAGATATTTTGGCAATGATAAACCGGCAAGTTCTACAAGCCGGTTGAAAGTTAGATGAGTTTTTTCAAGACCAATATTTTTTAAACCGGCGCTTTGGAAGCCGATTCAAGTGGATGATTTATTACAATATTTCTCTATAAGATACCAATGTCCGCAAATTGGCTCTGAAGCTGGCCTATTGACCCAGATTTCTCAAAAGAAGTATCTGGATTTTTGCATTGGCAAGGTTTGGACATATCTGTTAAAAGAGATTTGCTATAAGATCTTTGAGTATGCATCTAGGAGGAAATAACAAGGACTTAAAAGATGATCAGGTGTCGGTTCAGGAAAATATTTAACCCAGAGCACAACCTATCAAGTTTGTTCTTGTGTTTATTTTATAGGATCAGTTTAACATGGATAAATTCAAATTTAAACTGGGGGCTAATGTCGGGGATATACCCCGCGGTATGACCCGACCAGAATCATGACCCGGTCGGGCTTGGCGACTCACCAAAGACCTGGGTGGAGCTTGGCGACTCACTGGCGATCCGCCCGGACATGGCGGTTTACATGTAACCCGTCAGGACATTGTGACTCACTGGAGACCTGGTGGGCAGATCAGACGGACGACAAGGCCCAAGGCCCAGCGGGCCGGCTTATATTTTGGTGGGCCGGCTTAAGAGGAAGGGGATGATGAATATTTCCTTTACGAGGAAGCAAGACCCGGACTTGTATTCAACTTGTGAGAAAGGATATACTAGTCCTACTAGGACTCCACATGTAACCCGCCCCTTCAACATATATAAGGAGGGGCAGGGCTCCCCAAAGAGGGACAAGAAACAAGATCTAGGGCTAGACACAAAGAGCCGGCTTACCGGCGACTCCCTCATGATCATAATGAGACCTAGCCACAAAAAACATGTAGGGTTATTACCGGATGATGTTTCCCGGGGCCCGAAGCTTCTAAATCCTTGTCTTGTGTTGCGTCTCTCGATTCCGCTCAACCCCTCTCAAGCTACTACAAAGATGCATTGGCCTCGCGAATAAGTCCTCACATTAAGCACATCTGCCGTGACAATTCCACGACAAGAATGCCGGAATAAGAGGGGGATAACTAGTCCTTTCGAAGACTACGCTTCTGGCCACCTCCATCTTGCAGCATGTAGAAGAGAGTAGATGGTAAGTTCACCAAGTATCATCGCATAGCATAATCCTAACCAATGATCCTCCCCTCGTCGCCCTGCGAGAGAGCGATCACCGGTTATATCTGGCACTTGGAAGGGTGTGTTTTAATAAGTATCCGGTTCTAGTTGTCATAAGGTCAAGGTACAACTCCAAGTCATCCTGTTACCGAAGATCACGGCTATTCGAATAGATAAACTTCCCTGCAGGGGTGCACCACATTTCCCAACACGCTCGATCCCCTTTGTACGGACACACTTGTCGGGGTCATGCCCGGCCCTACCTAGGCACAACAGAGAGGTCAGCACGCCGGTCTAAATCCTATGGCGCAGGGGTCTGGGCCCATCGCCCATTGCACACCTGCACATTACCAGGGCGGCCGGAAGCAGACCTAGCCTAGCAGGCGTTCCAGTCCAATGCGGCGCGCGCCGCTCAGTTGCTGACGTCACGAAGGCTTCGGCTGATACCACGACATTGAGTGCCCATAACTGTCCCCGCGTAGATGGTTAGTGCGTATAGGCCAGTGGCCAGACTCACATCAAATACCAAGATCTCGTTAAACGTGTTATCTTGAAATAACCGCGAACGCCGACCAGGGCCAGGCCCACCTCTCTCCTAGGTGGTCTCAACCTGCCCTGTCGCTTCGCCACAAAGATCCACATAGAGGGGTGTCGGGAAAGTATATCCTTCCAGCCCCCAATTCGTGAATCAACCGCGAGTACTCCTCGAGCCAACCCGACTTTAGTCATCACATGTATCATGCATAAAGTATATAGTATATACCCGTGATCACCTCCCGAGCGATCACGGCCCGATAGTATAGCATGGCAGACGGACAAGAATGTAGGGCTGCTGATGATAAACTAGCATCATATACTAAGCATTATGATTGCAGGTAAAGGTAACAACAGTAGTAGCAAGGACATGCTATGCATTAGGATAGGATTAACGGAAAGCAGTAACATGCTACACTACTCTAATGCAAGCAGTATAGAGAAGAGTAGGCGATATCTGGTGATCAAGGGGGGGGGATTGCCTGGTTGCTCTGGCAAGAGAGAGGGGTCGTCAACACCGTAGTCGTACTGGGTAGCAGCAGCGTCGGTCTCGGTGTCTAGCGAGAGAAGAGGGGGAAGAAACAATAAATATAATGCAAACAAGTGCATGACGATGCATGACATGACAAGTAGCGGTGCTAGGGGTGCCCTAACGCGGTATGAGGTGGTACCGGTGAAGGGGGAAAACATCCGGGAAAATATCCCCGGTGTTTCGCGTTTTCGGACAAATGAACTGGAGGGGGAAAGTTGCGTGTTCGCTATGCTAGGGATGCGTGGCGGACGAACGAGCTGCGTATCCGGGTTCGTCTCGTCGTTCTGAGCAACTTTCATGTATAAAGTTTTTTCATCCGAGTTATGGATTATTTTATATTAATTTTTAAAGTTTTAATTCAATTTTAGAATTAACAGAGTTTAATTAATTAGAAAAGGTAATTATTGGGTCAGCATGACATCAGCATGATGTCAGCAGGTCTATAGGTTGACTAGGTCAACCCTGGCACGTGGGGCACGTTCGTCATAGTCTCAGGTTAATTAAACATGGTTAAATAGTTAACTAATTGATTCAGTTAATCTAATACCAAATTAATTAAGTTAATTAATTCTTTTAATTAATTAATATTTTTACTTATTATCTTTTTTAAACTCTTTTTACTGTTCCAGGGGGTTGGCCCTAAGTGTTAGTGGCTCATCACGGGGGTTGGTAGCGCAATTAGCGCTAATGGCCTATTAGGCTGGCGATTAAACGCCGGTGGCTGAAAGCCACGGCGGAGGCATGCCGGATGGCCGCTATGGGCGGCGAGTCGAGTCGCGGTGGCCACTGGGGGCGAGCTCGCGCTCGCACGATTCCAAAAGAAGCAGAGGAAGGCCGTGGGGTGAAGGGAGGAGGGCCATGGCGGAACTGGGCGGCGCCGCCGCGGCGGATGCGTGCGGGGAGGCAGGGGAGGGCGCGGGCGAGCAGAGGCAAGGTGGTCGGCCGTGGCGAGCGCAGCAGCAAGTGAGCGGCAGCGCGAGGGGGCAGTGGACATGCGAGGCAGGGCGCAGGAGGGCCGCGCGTGCTAGGGCGGCCTGGCGAAGGCGAGGCGGGGGGAGGGGGCACCGCGGTGAGGCAGAGCGGCGTGCGAGCGCGGAGAGGCAGCGGGAGCAACGGGACGATCGCGTCGACGGGCGTGGATGGGCGCACGCGTGCAGTGACCACGGCGACGAGCGCGAGGCGCGCAAGCGCGCAGCGCCGGCAGGTGGTGTCGCGCGAGGGACGGGGGAGGAAGCGGGGCTCACTGCGGTTGTAGGGTACGGGGCAGTGGGGCTCGGGGAGGAGGTCGGAGACGACTACGACGCATGGGAGGAGGCGACGAGGTCCGAGTGGTGGTGGTGATCCGGCGACGGCAGGGTCCAGCAGCGTCGAGTGGTGCGGTGTCTTCGAGGGAGAGGGGCCGGGGCCGCGAGGAGGACGTCGAGGATGGGGCGGCGAGGTCCGGCGACGGGAAGGGCGGCGGCGGATGGCCAGTGACGACGTTGGGGGCGGCGGCGACCGGGCGTTGGCCCATCTTAATCCCGTTCGGGATTAGGGAAAAGGGGATCGTGGGGAGTGGGGATGCGAGTGGTGGAGTAGTGGGCTAGGGTTACCGTGGTGGGGGGAGGGGTATAGGCAGGGGTGGCCTAGGTCGGCCTGGTCAGTTGTGGCCAACTGGGCCACTTGGCCCAGGGAAGAGGGGGTCTTTTCTTTTTCTTTTTTTATTTCTTTTCTATTTTATTTTAAGTTCCCTTTTATTACAGTTTTGTAAAAATAAACACTAGCACCTAAATTTGTATTTATAAACATACTACTGCCACCTTAATTCTCAACCCAGAATAAAATAGTTTAATATTTTATAAAATTCAATAGGAATTTATTTAATTGTTTTACCTATTGTTTTAATTATTTTAGGCCACTTAAATACTTTTCAAAAAGTTTGATTTCACCACTATAATGGCCTTTGGATTATTTAGCACCTTTTGAACATTTTAGTTTGACAATTGAAAACCTTTATAGTTTGACTTTATTTTAAATCTAAATTCAAACGAGTTTTGAATCATCGTGAGATTATCAATAGTAATCGTGGTGACATGGCAACATTATTAGAGGGTTACTGTAGTTTAATTATCCGGGCGTCACAACTTTAGTAAAAGAAAAAATATGAGTTATTTTAAACATCTAACTACTTTGTCATTTTAATTTGAACTTCTCAACTTTATTATTTTGAAATTTTGTCTATTTATGTTTAGAAACGGGGGAAATAAAACTAATCTATTTTTCCTATTAGAAATTTCACAACTTTATTTTTGGGTGGAAAACGTACTGTTTTTTCTTTTTCCTACTAATCTGTTCCATACAAGTTTTGTTTGTGAAATTCCTTATTTCTTTGTTTTCAAGAGAGGTTCTATTTTAGAAAAGAGGTGGGATGCGAGTAGTAGAATTTTTTGGATTTTTTAAATATTTTTGAGCTTCCATATTTGAACAATTTGAACTTCTCATAATTTTCCTACGAACATTATTTGGGTTTGTCTTTTTTTGTTTCTTTTTTGTTGTTATGAACACAATTTGATTTTTGAGCCACACAGGACAAAATAAGTAATAGAATAATGTGTCGAACTGTTGTTTCCCTTACCGATGAAAGTAGATCCGGAAGAACACACACAAATGTGGAGAGAGAAATTATATGTGCACACACTTAGTAATACATGAACCTTCCTCGAACTAATACATGAACTTCTTTGTACAAACATTTTTCTCACGTTCAAATGCACATATGTTCCAAAAGAAAAGCTTAGGAGAATTCAATTGGGCAAAAACTTGGAAACATGCATGCACATACAAGGAGGTGGGCAAAACAATAAACTGCGTGTATATGGCCATGGAAAGCTACAGCTAACTAGCATAAAGATAGAAAAGGAGGTCCCCAATTTGTGCCCACATATGGCCAGTTGATGGCCACGTAGTTCAAGATGGTTATAGATTGAGGTACTAGTAGCGATGAAAGAACAAACCTACGCAGACAAGTGTATATGTAGCCTGTTGTTTTTCTTCGACAGACCAAACCGAATAAAGTTACACTCACAATCAGCAACTGATTGCACCTCTCGTACATGTTGTACCATCGTATGTGACATTCCAACATCAATAGAGAAGAAGATTGTCATTTGCACTGCTCCTAGTGTCGTTTTACACTAGCTTCCACTTTGCCTGCACGATGAGCCTCTTGAACTTAGTGCATGGTTAGCAACAACACCCAAAAAAACAAGGAATAACCTATCTAAACCTTAACCCCAATACTCTCTGAACTTCAGTCCCCCTCAAACTGATGTGTCTGCCACTGCAGAGTAGGGATGAGTTGGGTTCTCTTGGTGCGCCGCTGCAATTCCTCCGGGGAGATAACTCTTCAGCGCCTTTGAGCACGACATCATGAACTGCAGCTTGGAGTGAGCCTTTCGTATGGGTTCCATACCCAATAATCCAACATACAGACATAGGAATAGGATCTAAGCAAAGTGGCGCTGTCAAGATGGTCTCCGACCTAGGGTGTCTCGTCTAGGGTTTCCTAGGGCGGGCGACTCGGGGGCGACCCCCACGCCGCCGCCGCCGCCGGCCTCCGCGCCGGCCGTGTGCGACAATACCTCTGGTCCCCTGCAGGCCAGGCGGCTGAACGCGCTGCGGCCTCGTCCGCACAGCGATCGCTCGTCGATCTCGTCGTCCCCCAAGTGGACTCGGCCATCAGGTCTCCGGAGACTGCACGTCCGGAAAGCTTAAGGTTTCCTGATCCCTCACGCAAGGAAAGGCTCGGCCTCCTCTCTTTAAATCTAAAGGAGGGGAAGACGCTGGAAATCAAACACGGAGAACCACCAGATCGGCCGCTGCTAGCTGCTTCGCTGTCGCCGCCACTGGACGCGCTGTTGTCGGTGCCGCCGTCAGTACTGGAGAAGATGGCGGGCTCAAGCGCACCGGGAAACGGATCTAAGCCGATGCCTAGGAGTACCTAGCAGTCGGTGGGGGCGATCATGGGGTTCCCTCTGTGGATGCTACCCGCCCGAAGCCCTCTGCTAGGGATGTTGTGGATACCTCGGCCGCTACTCCTAGTGTGCAGGATCTGGCCATCGAGCCTCGGCGAAGTATTCAGGTGGCGCTAGCTACTTCTGAGATCTTAGGTACTCCAAAGAAACGCAGAACCATGGCGACACTGGAGGGGCAGTCGTCGCACTTGCCAGGAGGGGTCCATGACCAGGATATGTCGGAGGAGGATGCTGTATTGGAGGCAATCGGCCTAGGGGCCGCCGCTGAGCTGACGGGGCCGGCGGTGCCCTGTCAGGAGCAATGAATATCCTAAGCTGGAACTGCCGAGGAGGGGGGAGTCCTCGGACAGTTCGTGATCTTGTGAGTCTAGTGCAGACTCACTCCCCTAGTATCGTTTTTCAATGTGAAACGAGGCAATCCAAGAATAAAATGAGTAAGTACCGTGCTCGGTTAGGGCTCAAGGGTTTTGATGGTTTTGATAGTGTCGGTCTCAGTGGAGGTCTCGTGTTGTTCTGGCATGAGTCCGTGCAGTTGGTTGTAAAGAATATGAATGAAAGATACATTGATGCATGCGTGACGAGTAAGGAGGGTGAGGCACCTTGGAGACTCACTTGTGTCTATGGAGAACCGCGGACTAAGGATCGACATAACATGTGGTCCATCCTTCGGAACCTCCACCAACAAGCTGACATGCCTTGGGTGGTGATCGGCGACTTTAATGCGGCTATGTGGAGCTTCGAACATTTCTCAGCAACTCCTCGGTCGGCAGGTCAAATGATTAATTTTTGTGATGTGTTAGAGGTCAGTGGATTGGGTGACCTTGGTTTTGAAGGACTGCCATATACATACGATAACAAGCGAAGTGGTCGGGCTAATGTCAAAGTCCGCCTCGACAGGGCGGTCGCCAACAATTCATGGCGGGACAGTTTTGAGCACGTGAAGGTGGACCATCTAGTCGCCCCAAGCTCGGACCACCTTCCCATCTTGCTCCGGTGTGCAATGGAGGATCGGGGAAGAGACGTGGGCAGAAGATGTCGCCAATATGAGGTCATGTGGGAGAGGGATCCCACGCTTGTGGAGCTAATCCTGAATGCTTGGAAAGATTTGGGAGCTATGCTTAATCTTGGTGAGTTTTCTGTTGGTCTCGGCACTGTTATGAAACAATTGCAAAGTTGGAGCCGGAAGAAGTTTGGTAATGTTCTGAAAGATATTAACAAATCCCGGTCCCGCTTGGAGGAACTCATGTCTATGAATGCAGATAGAAGGGAGATACGCCAGGAGACAGACCGGCTTAACGAACTCCTATACCAGGAGGAGATGATGTGGATGCAGCGATCCCGTGTTGCTTGGCTGAAAGAGGGGGATCGGAACACGCAATTTTTTCACAGGAAAGCGATGTGGCGCGCAAGGAAGAATCGTATCAAGGCATTGGCGGATATCAACGGAGTGGTGCATACGGATCACTCAGTGATGGCGACCTTGGTCACAGACTACTTCGCGGAGCTGTTCAAGGCGGATACATCATTATGCCAGGAACCCGTGCTTAATCTAATAAATCCTCGTGTTACTGACCACATGAATGATGGTTTGTGTGCAGAATTTTCTAACAAGGAAATTGCAGATGCACTGTTTCAGATCGGGCCGCTGAAGGCGCCGGGACCAGATGGGTTCCCTGCAAGGTTTTTCCAACGCAATTGGGCGGTTATGAGGGATCAGGTGATTGCAAGCGTGAAGGAATTCTTATGGACTAGAGTAATGCCGGAGGGGGTGAATGATACCACCATTGTTCTCATCCCAAAGGTGGACAAACCGGAAAGGATGACTGAGTTTCGTCCCATTAGCCTCTGCAATGTCATATATAAGGTGGTTTCGAAGTGCTTGGTAAACCGGCTACGTCCTCTACTAGATGAGATTATCTCGCCTGAGCAGAGTGCATTTGTGCCTGGTCGGATGATTACAGACAATGCTCTTATAGCATTCGAGTGCTTCCACTCTATTCAGCAGGAGAAGGACCCGGAGCGGAGTTTTTGTGCCTATAAATTGGATCTGTCTAAAGCTTATGATAGGGTTGATTGGATCTTCTTGGAGCGAATGATGCAAAAGATGGGTTTTGCTCGCCGGTGGGTGGACTGGATTATGGCTTGTGTCACCTCGGTGAGATATACAGTGAAATTTAATGGAACCCTCTTGGATTCGTTTGCATCGTCGCGTGGGCTTCGTCAAGGTGACCCGCTCTCCCCATTTTTGTTTCTCTTAATCGCTGACGACCTCTCTGCTTTGTTGAAAGATGGTGAAGCAAGGGGAGATTTCACACCTTTGAAAGTATGTCGTCGAGCGCCAGACATATCTCACCTCCTCTTTGCGGATGACACGCTATTGTTTTTCAAAGCGGAGGAGGAGCAAGCGAGAAGGGTCCACCACATTATGCATACTTATGAGAGGGCCATGGGCCAGAGTGTTAACCCGGCCAAGTGCAGTATTATGTTCGGCCCCTCTTGCCCCGAGGTCGAGCAAGAAAGGATCTGTGCGGTCATGCAGGTGGTCACGGACATCTTTGAGGACGAGTACCTCGGCCTCCCCACGCCGGAGGGAAGGATGGGACGAGGCAAGTTTCAAAATCTACAGTCCAGGTTATTGAAGCGCATCATAGCATGGGGAGACACTCTATCTCTTGCTGGCAAGGAAACGATGATAAAAGCGATTGCACAGGCCATTCCCACATACATTATGGGGGTGTTCAAGCTCCCCATGTCTGTTTGTGATGATCTGAACCGAATGGTCCAGAACTTTTGGTGGGGATCCGCGAAGGGGAAGAGGAAGACTCACTGGTTGGCGTGGCCCAAGATTTTAGCGCAGAAATCCAAGGGCGGGCTGGGCTTTAGAGAGTTTCGCACCTTCAACCAAGCTCTCCTCGGGAGGCAGGCTTGGCGACTCCTAACAAAACCGGACAGTTTATGTGCGCAGGTGTTGAAAGCTCGGTACTATCATGATGGCAGATTGGAGGATACGGTGTTCACCGAAAATGCGTCCCCAACATGGCAGGCCATTCAACATGGTCTGGAGCTCCTAAAGAAGGGTATCATCTGGCGTGTGGGAGATGGTAGCCAAATTCGCATCTGGCGGGACAGGTGGATACCCCGGCCACCTTCTTGCTAGCCGATCACCCAACAGGGGACATGCCGTCTCCGGAGAGTGGCGAACCTCATCGCTGAGGATGGTTCCTGGCGCATGGATCTTCTGCGGAGATACTTCCTTCCGGTGGACATACATGCATCACCACCATCCACACGACGGCCCTTTAGACTGAAGATGTCATTGCCTGGGCTCCGAAGAAGAATGGCATCTTTACCGTTTGATCCGCCTACCGGTTCGCCATGGACGAGCACGAGTGCCCATCGGCGACCGCCATGAGCAGGGCATCGGATGGTCGCCGCGCCATCTGGAAGACCATATGTGGGTGCCCTGCTCCCCCGAAGGTACGTATGTTTGCGTGGAGAATTGTTACCAACTCCCTTGCCACTTGGGCTAACAAGTGCTCTAGACGACTTGAGGTGATTGATATTTGTCCCCTATGTGGTATGGAACGAGAGGATTGCTTCCATGCTCTGTATAGGTGCACCCTGGCGAAGGAGTTGTGGCATGCCATGGCTAGGGACTGGAATATCCCAAGAGTGGAGGAGGTGGTGAACACGGGGCCGGAGTGGCTCTTCTCACTCCTAGAGCCGCTTGATGAGGACACACGCATGATTGTCCTGATGATGTTGTGGCGTGTATGGCACGTCCGCAACGAGATCACCCATGAGAAGAAGCCTCCACCAACCGAAGCATCCAGGCGATTCCTCCAGGGCTACATCAACTCCTTGCTGTGCATCAAGCAACACCCTAAAGCTGACATGGAGAAGGGGAAGATGGTCGTCTTAGGGCCTCAGCAGCGCTCCGCTGCTCGTGCGGCTCCGAAGGAGGACAGGAGATGGATACCACCTGGGAGGGCGAGCACCAAACTGAACACCGACGGGAGCTATGTCCCGGCGACAGGCGCAGCAGGTGGAGGGATGATCCTCCGTGATGATCTTGGGCAGATCATCTTCACGGCATGCAGGGAGCTCTGAGCATGTGATAACGCCCTTGCAGCTGAACTTGAGGCGTGTAAGGAGGGGCTGCGTGTAAGGAGGGGCTGGACTTGGCACTGCACAGGACCGACTGGCCGATCGTCGTCAAGATAGACTCTTTGGAGGCGGTGGCCATGTGCACGGCCGCTTCGATTGATCGCTCTGTCCATCGCAACCTCGTGCAGGATATCAAAAGACTGGCGACGACGAAACGTCCATTTTTCTCATTGTAGTCATTCTCAGAATAAAGTGAGTCATGAACTTGCGTCTTATGGTCGTCGTACCCCCCGTACTAATGTATGGTTCCATTCAGGAACGGATGCCGTTGTAAATTTGGTGATGGCTGAATTGCCACCTTGAGTAATGAGAATTTCTATTTCCCGCAAAAAAAGGAGTGAGCCTATCGTGACAAGAGGAGAGGCACGACAGGGCTGGGCCAGGCCGGCGTGTTCGGCCGAGGTCTGCGGCCGCGCGATAGCTAGTTGGGTGCAAGGACTCAGTGGCTGCACGAAAATGGACACCGGCGGCCGGAGAGCGGGAATGGAGCGGCAGAAACAGTGTGGGCTCGAGCATGCGATCGCGGAGGCAGCGCTGACCTCGACGGAGCGGATGGCAGCACCTCTGCAGCCGTTCCTTGCAGTTTTGCCTGTGGTCGGACGCACGTGATGAAGGCCAGGGCTGGCACGCCATGAAGGTCGGCTAGAGGTTCATGGTGACCAATGGCCGCGGATGTGTAGAGGACTGCCGGGGGCTGCTGCCAGGAAGGGAGCCACAATGGCTGCTGCCATGGAGGTCGTCCACGCCGAGAAAGGTGTGGTCACGGGTATGGGGTGGTCTGGTCTCCCGCAGCAGCATGACCTGAGGAGGCAAGCGGCGGTGGTGGCGGGATCCGGGCACCAACGACGGGGAACCGGGTGCAGGCAACGCCATGGAAACAGGGGGATGGGTGTGGGCGGCGACAGCTATGGCGGTGGATCGTGTGATGGGGAAGCTAGGGACCGCGGTAGTGGCAGACTGGGTGGCGGGGAACTTGGGATTCACGGCAGTGCGCGGGGTTCCACTACCGGGCGGTGGCGTTCGGGGATCCAAGGCCCGGCGGCGCAAGGGGATCCAGGGACGGCGGCGACCGGCGGATGGCAGCATGCGTGCTGTGGGCGGCGGCTCCGGTGGCTGGCAGCTCACGCGAGTAGGGTCGCGGATCCGGTGGCCGGCAACGCTGCGGGGAAGGTGGGGATCGGGTGGGGGACGGACCGGAGGGGATCATCAGGGGAGTGCCTTTTTTTCTTTTATCTACACTGTACCGGTTTCGGGAGTTGGGGAGGATGTATGTCCCTATATAGTGCGGATCGTGATAACTATTCAGATCCTTGATCAGAATAGTGTTACTCTTTCTATATATATAAGGACAACATTATTCTAATTCTCGGATTAGAATAGTTATTTGGATCACAGCCAGCCCTATAAGGACCCGACAGCTCGCTTCCAAACTTTCAGAACTTTCGCCTGCCGCCACGCCTCTGTCGACCTTCTCCCACCAGCGCAGCCTCCCACCACCTTCCACAGCCACCGCGCCTCCCCAGGACCTCCACCCGCCCCCGCCGCAGTTTCTCATCGCCTCCGCCCACTGTCGTCGTCGCGGAACCCCGTCGTCACCACGGCTCGCCAACACCACACCACCCGAGCAACCGCTGCGGTCCTGGATCCCGCGTGCCGTTGCAGGCTGTGGATCCATTGCGCCGCCTCCGAGCCATGGATCCCGCTCAATTTTACTTCTCTGAATCCACTAGCCTCGATGGGTAGCGCGTGGGAGGTGGTGCTGCTCTGACGAGCTACTCCGTCCATGAGCAAGGCGCGTCGATGGCTACCTCTTCCCTCTTGCTCCCTCCAACCCCGAGCATGACGTCTCCATGCTCCACTCGCCGGCGACCATCATCCCAGGTGCAGATTGGGCACTACCTATATATGGAGGATATGTCGACCTGCAGCTAGAGGAGGCCCCGACCTGCAGCAGGTCGTGTGTGCCACTCGACGCCCAGGATGTCCAAGTTCTTGCCACTCACGTTGTTCAACTCTGTCGTGCTCCTCATGAATGACCCCGCTCACAACCCCCTTGAGACCCCCCTCATTTTGGAAGAACTTGCCACTCTGAAACAAACTCTACACCGTTTCTATTCTTCAGGAGTTCAGGTACCTAGGATGCTGACTATGAAACCCCGCTCTGGTTGTGCTAATTAGTATTACTAAACTATAATTGTCTTGTAAAGTGGAAAACGCTCATGCCCCTTGGACGTTGGCCATGGGATTTTTTATGTTGTGTTCCCCCTATCCGTCCTTGGTTCGAAATGTGTTTTGAACATTGATGTCAGAGCAAAAACTGTTGTGTCGTTCGTCTTGTCCGTCCTTGATTCAATATGTGTTCTCAACACAGACTTGATTTTGTAGTCATATGGTTGGCGGCCTCCTCTCGTGAATCATTTCATCATGGTGAGTATGCTCGTGCAATGGGTAATATCTCTTTTTGCCAAAATTTATTTTTACCTAGAAGTTCATATATTAAAGGCAATGTCATTCAGATAAAAATAAAATAAACCTAAAAAAGGAACCAAGATGTACAACATACTAAAAAGTACATGTGGCTAGAAAAACACTAAAGCATCCTCTCTAGTTTGAAAAGATCATACATTCAATTATATGGGCCAATAGTTCACTCAGTGCAAGAAAAACGAGGAGTTCGATAAAAGATTAGTGGTTAAAAAACATAAGATTCAATGGAAATTTTTGGAGGGGTTTAATCGACAGAGATCATAATTGAGAAAGCGAGAAGTTTGAATTAAAATAACATAGTAGTATTTTCTTAAATTAGAAAATGGATTTTCTGGGTGTGATAAAAGTCAGATTTCCGGTTTCTACAAAAAGAAAGAAGTTCAACTTAAGAATATAGAGAAGTCCATTTTTTTAGAAAAAGTGGATATCGCCGGTTTTAAGAAAAAACTAGAAGTTCAAATTTTAAAGAACCGAGAAGTTCAACATTTATTACAAACAATTTTATATAAAAAGGGATTTTGTCTTGTAAAAAGGACCCTAGAAGTTCAAATTTAAAATACGGAATGACTCAATGTTTATTAAAAAACAAGGGTTTTTTCCATTAGTAAAAGAAATAAAACCAAGAAGTTCAAATTAGGAAAAAGTAGTAGTTTGATATTTGTACAAAATCCAGATTTTTCTCGTTATTAAAGAATGGACAAAATTCGTTGCCATGAATTCCAAAACACAAATAAGTTCAAATAAAAAAGGTAGAGTGGTTCGATGTCTATAAAAAACTCAGATTTTTCCGTTACTAAAGAGAAACAGAGAGAAGTTCAAATTCATAACTGCTAGAAGTTCACATACTACAAGGTGTGTGTTTTCATATGAGAAAATAGAACGAAAAATTTAGTGTATAAAAAATTAGTTGCAAGAAGTTCAAGTGCTCGGCATGGGAAAGTTCAAAACTTTTTATGAGAGAGGTAATCGGCACGGTATATCATTTGTGCAACTCCGATGAACGGCAGAGAAATTACAAACAAAAAATATGTGGTAGAAGTTCAAAGTGAAAACAACGGGAAGTTCAACTACTACACGGAATACATTTCAGATGAGAATAAAACGAAAAAACAACTAAAAGCCTAAAAGGTTTGTTGCAAGAAGTTCATGTGCTCCTCCAGGTGCAGTTCAAGATCTCTAGTGTGAGATGTCCGACCTTCAACTACATGTTAAAAACAAGCAAAAACGATGTTTTGCCATTTTTGATACTTCTCTAAAAAAGAAACAAATTTGTAACGATTGTCTAGATGAAAAAGTTGCTCATATTCATAAGCTTTCGAATGGTATGTTATATGCTACATTCCTATAAATGGTTTCAAAGTTTGATGCATACCGTTAAAAACACATTTTTATGCATTCAAAAAAATATTTTGAACCGTCGCGAGCATGAAAACTGATCAACATGGGAAAGCTGTGTGTTTTCAACAGCTTTCCATCGCTATGTCATTTTCTTAATTTCGGTAAGTTGTTTGGGACTTACGAACAAAAAATGGCACATCAAAAACAGAGTGAAGTTCAAACAGACATGCTCGAGAAGTTCAACTACTTCACGCAGTGCATTTGCATTCGCGATGAACGTAGAAATCATGATCTCGCCATTTTCTAATTTATTTCAAAATGACAGGATATATCATTTGTGTAAGTTCAAGTCCTAGGTCGGAGAAAGTTAAAAAAATTATTATGAGAGAGGTTTGTAAAAAAAGAATATCATTTGTGTAACACTAACGAATGGATGAGAAAATTACAAACAAAAATACGTCACAGAAGTTCAACGTGAAAATAGGAGGAAGTTCAACTACTACGCTAAATGAATATCAGATGAAAAACTTTTAAAATCATCGCGAGTATGAAAAGATGATCAACACGGGAAAGTTGCATGTTTACATCTACTTTCCAACGGTATATCACTTGCTCAATTCCGGTGAGTGGATTGAGAGCTACGAGTTGTGGATGGAGATCTATGAGCAAAAAAATCACGTGAAAAACAAAGTGAAGTTCAAGTAGACATGCCGAGAAGTTCAGGTTCTTCACGTGGTCCATTTTCGAAGAATCTGTTTTGCGATAAAGGCAGGACGAATGATCTCGCCATTTTTGAAATTACTTGAAAAGAGCTAGGAATCACAGAAAACCATCAACGTGAAAAAGTTTCGCATTTTCCTTAGCTTTTCAATGGTGTATTATTTGCCCCATTCCGATAAAGTTTGTAGAAATTATGGCGAAAATACGTTTTTAGACATTTTAAAAATTAACTTAAAAGAGTAAGGAATTGGGAGAAACAATATATACCAAAAAGTTTCGCATTTTCTCAAGCTTTTCAACGCCATATCATTTGTGCATTCGGACATACGGTTAAGAAAATAGATCGAAAATACAAACTTGGTGGAACTTGTACCATTTTCTAAATTACTCTTAAACCGTTCAAAATTAGAAAAAACTTTCTACATGAAAAAGTACCGCATTTTCATAAGCTTTCGAACGCCATATCATTTGCCTCAATTGGATTAGCTGTTTAGAATTGACATCGAAAATACAAACTCGGCTGTTCGGTATGCGAAATTTTACGATTTTCCAAATTACTATTTAACCATATGGAATTAGAGAAAACTTTCAACATGTGGAAGGGGTGGTTTTGCAGCAGCTTTCCAACGCTATATTATTTCCCTCATTATGATAAACGGTTCAGAAATGCGATCGAAAATACGATTCACGTTTTTTGTATGAAGAAAAAACGGTTTTCAAAACTGCTCTTAAACCGCTTACATTTTGCCAAAAATTTAACTTGGGTCATGATACTGGTGTCCATAGCTTTCCAACGGTATGTCGCAAGCCCCATTTGGGCTATGTTGGCAGAAGTTCAACCTAGCACTGGGAGAAATTCAAGTCGAACAACTCAGGCAGTAAAAATGCAAAAAACGCAATTTCATCATGACCTGAGAGCAAAATCCGCCAACAAGCGAGATTCCTATTTAAAATGGGTATTTAGTTGCTAAAAAACGTTTCTAGATTACACTAACATCATATGGAACACGACTAACAAGAATAATTCGCGGGGGAAGCCACGGTTGCGAAGATAGCCCGAAGGTCGTGTTCTTAGTTCTTACAGAGGGAAGTTCAGTCGCGTTACTCAGGCAGTTCAGGCTGTGATCAGAATATTATTCTGATGCCATGATCAGAATAGTGTTTGTTTGTGTGTGTGTATGTGTTTGTGTGTTGTTGTTGTTGTTCTACATGCAATCCCATCGCACAACACACATGTCTTATTAGCAGCAACCGTCTGTGTTAATATCGGTCTTCGCACACATTTCTGATTACAGACCTATTTGCCGCATATCACACACATCTTGTTATATTGAACCGTTTATGTTCTCTTGTCTCAACACAAACAGTTCATCCGAGTGAACCGCATGTCGTATATCGCACACACCTTGATCTGGCTGGCCGTTTCTTTTGTGTTGCCTAATCACAAATAGTTCATCTAAGTGAACTGTATGTTGTATATCGCACACACCTTCATCTGTTGCCCGTTTCTTTTCGTCCTCCTCATCGCAAACAGTTAATTGAACTAAATTGTATGCCCTCCATCGCACACACACCTAAAATCTGAACCATGTTTGATGCATCCATCATCGCAAACGTTTTGCACCTTTTTTATGGTCTTTTTACACCACCGTTTGCGACTATTGCATCGCACACAGTTTCGTCGAAGGGTCTCTGATCGTAGTGTCGCGTTAGCAGCATCCTGCAGCAGTGGAAGGATGGCAAAGTGAACAAAGTTATATTTGATATACATGTTATTGATGTGTATTTTACTAGTGTTCGCAGTAACCCCTAGGTATTTGATACCTGTTCACTTGCTAAGATTAGTAACTCGAAACAGGAGTTGCAGAGACTAGTTAAAAGTGAGGTGACAATGTGTGTTGGAAATGATTCCAAGGTTGATGTGATCACCATCGCACACTCCCTCTACCTTCGGGATTAGTGTCGAACCTAAATAAATGTTATTTGGTGTTTGCGTTGAGCATGAATATGATTAGATCATGTTTATTGCGATACATTTATTCATTTAAGTCGGAGAATAATTATTGTTCTGTTTACATGAATAAAACCTTCTATGGTCATACACCCAATGTGAATGGTTTATTGAATCTCGATCGTAGTGATACACATATTCATAATATTGATGCCAAAAGATACAAAGTTGATACTGATAGTGCAACATACTTGTGGCACTATCGTTTAGGTCATATTGGTGTAAAGTGCATGAAGAAACTCCATGCAGATGGACTTTTGGAATCATTTGACTATGAATCATTTGATACTTGTGAAACATGCCTCATCGGCAAGATGACTAAAACTCCGTTCTCTAGAACAATGGAGCGAACTAATGACTTAATTGAAACAATGCATACCGATGTATGCAGCCCGATGAGTGTTGAGGCACGCGACATGTATCATTATTTTCTAACCTTCATAGATGATTTGAGCAGACATGGGTACATCTACTTAATGAAACACGGGTCTGAAACATTTGAAAAGTTCAAAGAATTTCATAGTGGAGTGGAGAATCATCGTAACAAGAAAATAAAGTTTCTACGATCTGATCGCGGGGGTGAATATTTGAGTTACGAGTTTGGCCTTCATTTAAAAAAATGTGGAATAGTTTCACAACTCACGCCACCTGGAACACCACAGTGTAGTGGTGTGTCCGAACATCATAATCATACTTTATTAGATATGGTGTGATCTATGATGTCTCTTACCGATTTACCACTATCGTTTTGGGGTTATGCATTAGAGATAGTTGCATTCATGTTAAATTGGGCATCGTCTAAATATGTTGAGATGACACCGTATGAACTATGGTTTCGCAAGAAACCTAAGCTGTCATTTCTTAAAGTTTGGGGTTGCGACACTTATGTCAAAAGGCTTTAGCCTGAGAAGCTCGAACCCAAATCGGAGAAGTGTGTCTTCATAGGATACCCTAAGGAAACAATTGGGTACACCTTCTACCACAGATCTGAAAGGCAAGATCTTTGTTGCTATGAATGGATCCTTTCTAGAGAAGGAGTTTCTCTTGAAAGAAGTGAGTGGGAGGAAAGTAGAACTCGATGAGGTAATTGTACCTTCTCTCGAATTGGAAAGTAGCACACATAGAAATCTGTTCCCATGATGCCTACACCAACTAGAGAGGAAGCTAATGATGATGATCATGAAACTTCAGATCAATTTACTAGTGGACCTCGTAGGTCGAACAAAGCACATTGCGCACCAGAGTGGTACTGTAATCCTATCCTGGAAGTCATGTTATTAGACCATGACGAACCTACAGACTATGAAGAAGCTATGATGAGCCCAGATTCCGATAGATGGCTTGAGGCCATGAAATCTAAGATAGGATCCATGTATGAGAAAAAAGTATGGACTTTGGTGGACTTGCCCGATGATCGGCAAGCCATTGAGAATAAATGAATCTTCAAGAGGAAGACGGACATTGATGGTAATATCACTGTCTACAAAGCTCGACTTGTCGCAAAAGGTGTTCGACAAGTTCAAGGGGTTGACTACGATGAGACCTTCTCACTCGTAGCGATGCTTAAGTCAGTCCGAATCATGTTAGCAATTGTCATTTTTTATAATTATGAAATATCGCAAATTGATGTCAAAACTACAATCCTTAATGGATTTCTTAAAGAAGAGTTGTATATGATGCAACCAGAAGGTTTTGTCAATCCTAAAGGTGCTAACAAAGTGTGCAAGCTCCAGCAATCCATCTATGGACTGGCACAAGCATCTCAGAGTTGGAATATTTGCTTTGATGAGGTGATCAAAGCATATGGTTTTATACAGACTTGTGGTGAAGTCTGTATTTACATGGAAGTGAGTGGGAGCTCTGTAGCATTTCTAATATTATATGTGGATGACATATTCTTGACTGGAAATGATATAGAATTTCTGGATAGCATAAAAGGATACTTGAATAAGAATTTTTCAATGAAAGACCTCGGTGAAGCTACTTACATATTAGGCATCAAGATCTATATAGATAGATCAAGACGCTTGATAAGACTTTCACAAAGCACATACCTTGATAAAGTTTTGAAGAAGTTCAAAATGGATCAGTCAAAGAAAGGGATCTTGCCTATGTTACAAGGTGTGAAGTTGAGTAAGACTCAAAGCCTGACCGCGGCAGAAGATAGAGACAGAATAAAAGTCATTCCCTATGCCTCAGCCATAGGTTCTATAAAGTATGTCATGTTGTGTATCAGACCTATTGTGTACCTTGCCGTGAGTTTGGCAAGAGGGTACAATAGTGATCTGTAACGCCCCGAGACCGATGTGCCAGGTGTCTTCCAGTTATTCGCTGTTGTTGCCTTGTCTTTTGCTTGCGTGTCGCATCTTGCCATGTCATCATCCGCATTAAATCATCATGTTTTAAAACTTGCATCCGTCCGGGTTTCCCCAGTTCTCTCTGTTGTCCGTTCCGAGTCCAGACACACTTGCACGCGCCCGCGGCATGTCCGAAATAGTATTTTATAAGTGGCCGGGAAATGTTCTCGGAATGGGATGAGAGTTGACGTGTGGTCTTATTATAGTGTAGATAGACCGCCTGTCAAGTTTCATCGCATTTGGAGTTCGTTTGACGCCCCAACGGATAACTATAGCGGCAGTATAGCCGGTCTAACGTCGGACGTTTTCGGTCTCCGGAAACAGTCGCCGGGCCTCCCTCTCTTCTCTCCTCTCAGCTCGAGACCGTCTAAATAGCCCACCTAGTCCATCCTACTTCCCCTCTTCACTTTCGGAGTTGTCTGATGCGATCGCACGGTCCGAGACCCTCTCTGCTCAGTGCATCAAAACCCCTCACGTGCGCGTCCGAAAATTGTTCCAGACCCGACCCGGGCAGTCGTCACCGTTGTGTCCGGATCATCCCCAAACATTTACAAAACGTCTCTGTTTTCTTATTTGGGCTCCCTAGCCTATTTTTCCTGACCGTCCGTTTATGATCGGAGGGTTCCGTTAGCCCCTAACCTAACCCACCAGCGTATATAATGGGCAACCCTAGGAATTAGGGATCCTGTCCCATCCTTCCATCCATCCAATCCATCCCCGCGGCCACTCTTCTTGTTTTCAGCGCCCAACCAACCACCAAGCCAATCCAATCCATCCCCAACCAACCTCACCAGCCTCTGCTCGATCCCTCTCCCTCCTGACGCCATGGACATGCCGCCGTCGCCTGTAGCTTCCTCGCCCCCATACCCGTGCAGCAACGAGCAGCGCCTGAGCTCGCCTCATCTCCGCGCCGCTGACGAGCTTCGTTCAAGTAGGAGCTCCTGCAAGACGCCAGGAACGAGACCCCATGCTCTTCTTCGTTCCAGATCCTCCCCGTGCTCCTCCTCCTCGCCTCGTCGTCCGGCGCCGCCGCCAGGGACCGAACCAGGCCAGACCACCTGCTCCTTCTTCATGTCTTCCTCCTCTTCTCGTCTCTCCCTTCTCTAACCTCTTCCCTCCTCTGCTTCTTACCGCAGGAGATAGCCGCAGCCGTCGAACGCCATGGATCGGCGCCAAGAGCTCCTATGGTCCACGAGAACCTCGCATCGGGAGCCACCTCCTGCCGTCGTTCACCTCGTCCTGCGCCCGATCTCCCCTGACCTGAGGCTGCCGCCCTCGACCGCGCCAAGTCCCTCCTCGCGCACCTCCTGCACTCTTCCCGCACGAACCCGACGAGGCCCTCCTCACACCTGCACGCGCATGAGCGCCGGAGGATCTCCACGCCGTGGCTGACGGCCTTCTCTCAAGCCCGGCGCCGCCAAGACTGATCCCCTCAGCGAGCTCTGTCAAGTCCACCGCCCGCTGCGTCTTCCCGGTGAATCTCTGTCGACCCCTACCTCGTCTAAGAGTGATCAGAGCCGCGCCAGCTCCTCTGCATCGCGCCAAGGCCGCCCACTCGTTTTCCCCTGCTTCGAGCGACAGGAGGGAGCTGTGCCCGCGTTGACTGCTCATCGTGTGGATCCACCGCAGCCGCTCGCCCCGTTGACTGCGTCTGCTCGACCGCGCCCCCTGGGCTGCCTCCACTGTCTAGCGCCAAGGCCCAGCGCGCCTCCCTTGTTCACCATCGGCCTGGGCCTTGGGCCGAAGTGAGCAGTTCCCCTCCGGTCCCTCTATCCTGTGCATGTTGGGCTAGCCTCTGTTTCGGCCCAGTGTAGTTTTTTTAGATCTGTGATTTTGTCTATTTTCCAGGGTATTGCAGTTTTACAGAAAACCCCTTGAACTTCATGCATTTAATAACTTCTCAACCATGCATCATTTGCAAATAACTTATATATGAAACTTGCTTAGATTTTAATCTAGTTTAATAATATGTCATTTTCACCCATGTTTAAAATGTTTAAAATGATGTTTGCTTTAATTTGCTTAAATGCCATGCTAAAATGATTTAATTCATAACTAAATAACCGTAGCTCCAAACCTAACAAATTTTATATGTAAATGGGGTAGAAAAATGCCTAGTTTAACATGGTGCACTTGTTTTTCATGTTTAATAACTCTAAAATTATGTTTAGGGCAGAATAGTACCAAACCTAAAATATGCACGTGAGGAGTTTCCGGATTTGTTGTTCGTTGCTTCCGGCCTCATTTAACCTTGACTAGATGTGTAGTCTTCTTTTGCCTCACCTCTTGCCATGTTTAACAACACTTAAATTTGTTGAGTACCTAACCGAGAGTGAACTAAATAATTGATGTGGTGTTCCGTCAATATGCAACTCGTTGCATATTGAGCTCCACTTAATTTGTAGGATTGCTTGTGCACTTTGCCATGCCATGCTTCATTAAACCGGACATGCATCATACTTGGTTGTGCATAATGTCATGCTTATGTCGTGGTTGTTTACTATGTTGTGTGCTTCTTTCCGGTGTTGCTTCTTCGGGTTGGTTCCGTTAACATCGCGTTGTGAGGAACCGTTCGTCTACGTCCGTTTGTCTTCTTCATGGACTCGTTCTTCTTCCTTGCGGGATTTCAGGCAAGATGACCATCCCTCGAAATCACTTCTATCTTTGCTTGCTAGTTGCTCGCTCTTTTGCTATGCATATGCCGCGATACCTACCACTTGCTTATCATGCCTCCCATATTGTTGAACCAAGCCTCTAACCCACCTTGTCCTAGCAAACCATTGTTTGGCTATGTTACCGCTTTGCTCAACCCCTCATATAGCGTTGTTAGTTGCAGGTGAAGATTGAAGTTTGTTCCTTGTTGGAACATGGAGATGTTGTTCCTTGTTGGGACATGTTTACTTGTTGGGATATCACAATATCTCTTATTTAATTAATGCATCTATATACTTGGTAAAGGTGGAAGGCTCGGCCTTATGCCTGGTGTTTTGTTCCACTCTTGCCGCCCTAGTTTCCGTCATATCGGTGTTATGTTCCCGGATTTTGCATTCCTTACGCGGTTGGGCTATAATGGGAACCCCTTGATAGTTCGCCTTGAATAAAACTCTTCCAGCAATGCCCAACATTGGTTTTACCATTCGCCACCTAGCCTTTTCTTTCCCTTGGGTTCTGCAGACTCAAGGGTCATCTTTAT